>NC_058403.1:157457831-157683868 GCF_002201575.2 Neomonachus schauinslandi
TTTTAGAATCCCAACCTTGAACATGGATATAAGATGTTGTAGACACCAGCTGGAAGGTTGAAGCCCTCAACAAGTCCCCTATCTTTGAACACCCCATGATATAGGTGTGGGCACGCAGGGACCATATTTGAGCTTAGTAACCCTGACCACCCCCAGCCCCATCCATGTTTAATTGGTCCAGAGATAGATACTTTCACCAAGCTGGAATAAAAAGATGTTCTCCCCTGTGAATTTGTTTTATTTATTTATTTATTTATTTATTTGAGAGAGAGCGAGCAGAAAGCACAAGCTGGGAGTGGGGGAGAGGGGCAGAGGGAGAGGAAGAAGCAGACTCCCCGCTGAACAGGGAGTCCACTGCAGGGCTTGATCCCAGGGTGTGAGCCACCCAGGCGCCCCTCCCCTGTGAATTTGAAACATGGGAAGAAGAGGCAGAGCAACTAGGAGTCCTGGGAAATGGGCATTTTGGTAGAAATAGTTTGCTAGACCAGAGAGAAGGCTGCTGAGGTCCCCAGAGCTCTTCTGCTTCTGGGCTTCCCCAGAAGTACCCAGGATCCTTCTCATAAATCCTCCTCTTTGCTTAAAATTAGTCTGTTTCTGTTACTCATGAGGAAAAAAAATCATCAGTACTTTAGTGAATGGGCCATGCAGTGAAGAGTGATGCCATTTTCTTCCCACACAAGTATGCATTTAGCTCCTGCTGAGAGCAGGACATTCTAATGCTTAGGCACTGAGGATGCCCTGGCAGATAAAGGATAGCCTGCCCTTTATCTCACACTGAGTTGGGGATAGGGGATAGACATGTAAAACAAATGTGCTAAGTATCACATAGATGTGCCTTAATCAAGAACCAAAAAAAGTACTATCGGGGTTCACAGGTAGGAGAGTCAGGGAAGGCTTTCCAGAGGAGATGACATTGGTGAGCTGGAGTCTGCCTGGTGGCAAATGAGAGACTGCAAGTTCCAGAAGCAGGGCGCACTGTCTGTGTAGGGGTTCAGGAACAGGAAGGATGAGGTGGGTTGGGGGCCTCAGACATTTCTATGATTGAGGCACAGGTGTGAGCAAACAGTGTGGAGCTGTTGAAGCAGGTTGGAAATGGATTATTTTTTTTTTTTAAAGATTTTATTTATTTATTTGAGACAGAATGAGAGAGAGAGAGAGAGACCACATGAGAGGGGGGAGGGTCAGAGGGAGAAGCAGACTCCCTGCCGAGCAGGGAGCCCGATGTGGGACTCGATCCCGGGACTCCAGGATCATGACCTGAGCCGAAGGCAGTCGCTTAACCAACTGAGCCACCCAGGCGCCCTGGAAATGGATTATTAAGGTTCTTTTATCTTGGGCCAAGACATCTAGACTTAGGTCTGGAGGCAGCAAGACCTCTTGGGGGGTTTTAAGCAAGGAGGGGAAAGGTCTGTGGTTTACAAAACTCACAGTGGTGCAGGTGGGGTGGAAGGGAGAGAGGCCAGGAGACCATTTTGGAGGCAGGGCTGTAGATCAGGGCAGTGGGGCAGGGATGGAAGGGAAGGGAAGAGGAAACACAGGTTAGGAAGTGGACTGGTTGAGGGACAGTGCAGTTTGAAGAAGGGGAGGGGAGGAGGAAGGGTGCTTAGGACCGAATGGGTGTGAGGTGGGAGGGGTAAGAATTCTGCTGCAGGATGATGAGGCCTGACTGGCAGGCGGGGCTGGGGGCGCAGGCCACGGCAGCCTCCGGCCCCTCTTTTGTGGGGTAGATGAAAGGGGCTCCATTTGACTTTGTTTTATGCCTATCAGGTGCAACTTTGGGATTCCTGGCTAGCTGCCATGTGGCCCCCAGGCAATAGTTTGGCAGCCTTGGTATTGTTGACCCTTTGTACTGGATGGTGAAAGTATCTGCCTTGCAGACCAGGCCCTGGAATCAGGTATTTGGAATGCATAGCTAATGCGTTCCACTCCGGACCTTTGGTATTATTATTACACAGTATCACATCTAATTGACTATTTCCAAGCGTCCTTGTACACTGACTATACAAGCAAGGAAGGTTGCCAGCAGCCCCTCTTTGCTCAGGCTGTCTCATCTGCCAAGTTTGCTGGTACCACCCCTCTTCACAGGCTGCTGCTCTGTTCCTCCAAGCCCTCATCCATCCCTCAACCTCCCCCACCTGTTGTCCTTCTGGCCCTCCTCACCTGGGGGTTGGATGTGGGGCTATTGTGTGCAAAGGACTGCCTTATCCCTAGGACTGCCCATGATCTCCCCATGTGTGGGTCTGGGTGGAGCTGGACAGTGCATGGGGTGAGGCCCACAGGCACTGATGGAGCCCAGGCCTAGTGCTCAATGCCTTGGCATGGGGGTGGTGATGAGCAGTGCTCCCAAAGTTGGGGTACCCCCACCACAGTGGGGTCAGCAATGGTATTAGGGGCTGCCGAGATCAGGTGACACTGAATCACCTGGTAAATGGGTCCTTCCCTTCTTAGCTCTCTTGCCATCCCTCTAATGACGATGTCAGGGAGAGAGGACCATAGTGCGGTCTCTGTGAGCACCGCCCATCTCCTTCCCTGACCAGGAGTTAGTGGCTTACAGAAGGCAAAAGCATAGCAGCATCATTGAATATATTTTTTTCTAGTTACCTTCTAATTTTGGCATGCCGTTGTTTTCCATTTCTGGCAGCCATGTAAAGACATATATAAACCCTTTTTCGAGGTTTTTTTTTTTTTTTTTTAATTGTGGTAACATATACATAACATAAAATTTACTATTTTAACTATTTTAAGTGTGTAAGTCAGTAGCACTAAGTACATCTGCAATCAGTGCAACCATCACCACCATCTAGTTCCAGAATTTTTCTGTCTCCTCAAAGTGAGACCCCTATGCTCATTAAGCAGTAACTCCTCATTCTCCCCTCCCCCAACACCTAGCAACCTCTCTTCTACCTTCTGTCTCCATGAATTTGTCTCTGCTAGGTACTTCAAATGAATGGAGTCATGCAATAGTTGGCCTTTTGTGACCGGCTTATTTCACTGAGCACAACATTTTCAAGATTCATCCATGTTATAGTGTGGGTCAGAATTTAATTCCTTTATTTTTTTTTTTTAAGATTTTACTTACTTGTTTAAGATTTTTTTATTTTTAAGTAATCTCTACGCCCAACCTGGGGCTCATACTCAACAACCCCGGGATCAAGAGTTGCATGCTCAACTGACTGAGCCAGACACCTCATAATTTCTTTCCTTTTTAAGGCTGAATAATATTTCATTGTATGCAGAGACCAATTTTCTTTTACCGTCATCAGTTGATGGACATTGGGTTGTTTCTACCTTTTGCCTATTGTGAATAATGCTGTGATGAACATGGGCGTGCAAGTATCTGTTTGAATCCTTTCTTTCAATTCCTTTGGATACCTACCTAAGAGTGGAATTATTGGGTAAAAGGATGACTTTTCCTTTAATGGAAAAAAAGTGGGTTTTAAAAAACATGGCAAAATTAATTATTTAAAGAAAAATATTAGGAACAGCATGGGTGTCATTATGACATAGTGGAAAGGTGGAGCTGACCTGGGGAATGGCTGGTGCAGTACAGTGCCTAACCAGCTTGGCTAGACTTTTGGCTGCTCTAGTTATCATCTGTGTAGCCTTGGACCTTTGCATCCCCTCTGAGCCTTAGCCTGTCCATCTGTAAAATGCGGATGATACTTCATTCCTGTCCACGTTGTTGTGTGATTCTGATGTGGATGTGTGTGAGAAGCCTGGCAGATTGCACTGCTGGTGCCCCTTACCCCGTCCTCTCCCTGTGCTGGAGACCACAGTGGCTGCTGCAGGCCCTGGACCTGCTCTTCTTCTGCAGGCTCATGAAAGGGTGTGCATGTGGGATTCTGAGCTGGAGGGTCCCTAACCACAATCTTCCACTTGCTGCCTAGTGCTCTGACACCTAGAACCGAACCCAAAGCAGTCAGGGATGGGATCTTCCCGAACTTTACAAATGTGTTTTTATAGTGCTTATACCGTTATGCCAATTTTATCTGTAGCTTGTTTTTTTCTTCTCCCTCTTTAATTCCCTTGTCTTTTGACTCCTTTCATTTAATTAATTGATTAATGCTTTCCACAGCATTTATTGAGCACCTGTGATGTTGGAAGGAGGAGCTTGTGTTTGGTGGGGGAAGCACCTAAGATGTGGAAGCCACCCCCCCCCCCACTCCCCAGAACTCTTAGCCTCCTTGGATGGAAAAGAAAGGAAGTATTGAAATTGTCAAGTGGTAGTAATAATGTAGACATTTTTCTTTCTTCCAGAACCTGTCCTTCTCACTTACCCAAGCTCCCATGCTTGCCTGTTTTGGTTGCGTGACTATGTGTGGCACTGTGGAAAAGAAGATGGGTCTTAGTCTAGGTTTGAATTTTGGCACCACCACTTACTGACCACATGATCTTACAGCAGCATGGGAAGGGTGTCACCTGCTTTCCAGAGACTGTGGTGTGGGTTACATGCGGTGGTGTGTGTGAAGTGCCCAGCAGGGTGACCACACCTGGGTGGCCCTTGCTGATGGTGATGTACCGTTTCTTCCTCCTCAGCACCTCATTCTGTCTTCCTTCTGTGTCACTGAAATAACTCCCCAGTCAGGTTTGGGGAAATCATTGGAGGCTGTAATCCCTGTCCCCCCCTGCCCCCCACATTGCCCCCCCCCAAGGTCGTGTTGCACTGTCAGATGGTCCTCTCCAGATAAGCTTCTGAAAGAGAAGCAGCAAAGGCCAGGGATTCAGTTACCTTTGCTAGCAGGGCCCATCCAGTAGATTTGGTGGGGGGGTTCTTGGGCCTGTGACAGAGCTAACAGGCTGGTACTTGAGGAGGGGTCTGCTCTTTGTGACCCCTAGCATGGGCGTTGGCAAGGGGCCATTGTCCTGCATTTCTTCATTTCTTTAGTTATTTATTTTTCTTGCAGATGATCATTCATCTGATCATTTGGATAATAATAATGATGATTTAATGATACTATTTTATAAAATGAATTGACTTCATTGCTTTGCCCCAGCCACCATACCTATGTGTTATACGTGTCACAGTATATGATCCTCACAACATCACTTCCTATTACTCAGTCACAGCAAGCGGAAGCCACTTGCCTAAGGTCACACACAAATTGGCAGGCCAGGATTTGAACATAGCTTGTCTGACTCAGCCATTTCTCCAAAGGAAGAAGAGATTTGGTGTCAGCAGGTAGGTTTTTCCTCTGGAATGGGAGGGCAGAAGGGAAGGCAGATAGTGCATTTACCTAAGTGAGACTGAGCCAGAAATACTGACTAGCTGGGTTCTGTTTATATGTAACCCTCCCTTTGAGAAGGTCATCAGGAGACTCTGATTCCTTCAGGGGCTTGAGTGAAGAAGAAAACAATGCAACCAAAAAGTGCTCATGAAGCTAGGCCTCCACAAGGCTGTACTGATCCAGTATCCCTGATGCTGGAGTTCACGTTTCACATTCCCCCTTTTCCCTGTCTTCCTTCTTGGGATGTGAAATCTTTCCAGTTCATAAAACACCTAGGGCACCTGCATCATGTGTTTGATGGAAACCACCAATCTGAGCCTCTCCGGGCATCCTCCTGCCTGGTTCAGCACCTGTCCTGTCCTGTGGCCATTGTTCTTTCCCCGGGAGGACAGGGAAGGCCTCTTGAGGAAGCACCTATGGTTCAGATGCCTTTGCTGGCAGCAGGGGCCCACAGTGGCTGGTTGGGAATGTGATGGTTGTTTTAGCAACAGTTTACTAGAAAGCTCTGGCTTGGCCCTGCCTTTTTGGAGACTAATTGTGGAAATCTATCTAGAGCCTTAGGTGAATTCTACTTTGTGAGTTTGTAATTCATCTTCTAGGAAATAATCTGAAATTGGCCAGAGCTTTATGCTCAAAGATGTTCTTCACAGCATTACATATAGTAGCAAAAAATTGGAAGCCACCCAAATAGAGCAAATTAAGGTACTTTGTATAGCCCATCCTTAAAAAAGTATTTCTGAAGAAATTTTAAAAATGTGAAAAATCACATTAAATATAATGCTAATTGAAAAAATGGGAAAAATACTAGAAAGACAAAAAATAAATGTTAACAGTGGCTAACTTTAGGGGATGGGAATGTAGGTCTCTTTCAGTTTCCTTTTATAGAGAAGGTGTTTTTCCCAAGGCTTTTTCTTTCCCAATGTTATTTTCCAAAATAATGTCATGAACATTATTAGTTTAATAGTTTCCTCCTCCCCCCACCCTCCCCAATTACATAAAAATCACAACACAGCTCCAGCTAGGAAGTTCTCACTCTTTGTTGGGGAGCTCGCTGCACAGCTGAGGCGTCCAGACGCGGTCAGCTCGTGCTGCTTGCTCCCTGAGCTCCTTCTCTAGGTGCTGGGGGCTGGTTCCCAGGGGCAGCGCTATGATTAGTAGTGCACACAGCCTTCACGTCTGCTGCCAGTTTGGGATACTTCCTTTAATCCAAACTCATTTTAAAGTTTAGGGGATGGGCTATTCTGTGACTTTCGGAGTTGAGGAGACATGAAAGAAATCTGCCTTCTTTCTATTTGTTTAAATATTAAAACATTTAAAATATTTTTTCCTCTTCTTTCAGACAACCAGAACATAGCAGACTCTCTATTGCTATGCAGTGCTGGAAGCTAGCTCCCAAAGAGGGCTTCACTTCATGCTAACGGAAAGGGCAGATTTTAAAGAAGTATTTAAATAGCTCTTGGGAAATTGTTATTCTTTTTTTTTATAATAGAAAACCAAGCCTGTGTTTTGTTGCTGAGCATAGCATTTGGTGACCAGCAGAACAAAGAACATTCCAAAGTCAAACTTGGAAGTGCCGTCATCTGCAAGATCTGTTTTATTTGGTGGGGGTGTGTGGGGCCTCACAGACACAGGTGGATACTGGGTGGGTGACTCTCTTCTGAGCCTCAGTTTTCTTGTTTTCATGAAGGGCTTAAGAGTGCCTCCCATTCACATAAGTAGTTGCTAGATGAGTGCTTCCCTGTGTCAGTTTGTGAAGATGGCTAAACCTTCCCTATACCCCTGGAAGATAGATTTGGGATAGGGCCAGATGGTAAAGGTTGGTAAAGCTGAGGGATTTGCCATGAAGACTTGCTGTGAAGTCTGGGACTAGCTTGTCTAGATTAATGGTTAGAGAGCCCTTTGAGAAACTGGGAAAGCTCTGGCCCTTCTCCCTAGCAAAATGTACATGACTGTTTCAGCAGGCGTTTGGACGCCAGACCTTCAAGAAGCAACTGTGGCCTGGCTAGGCTTGGGTGATGGGCCGACCTGTGTGGCTTGAAATGTGGGGCTTTTCTGGGAGGGCTTGAGATTTGGGGCTCCGATGTCCATGTGGGTAGGTCTGTGCCATATCCAGGAAGATGACTGAGAAAGTTTATCTCTGCCTCTGCTTGTTGGTGTGAGAGTCTGTATCTAAAGAGAAAAATAAAAGGGAGACTGAACTCATTTATAGTGATTGTCTTCACACACACACACACACACACACACACACACACACACACACGATCCCAGATCACTTGTAAAGGTTCTGAGCAAAATGAAATTGTTTATTTTTGGTTAACAGAATGATCGACATAAATACAAGATTTTCCTTGGCTTAGGTCTCAACATGCATATTTTCTGATTCTACTACATATGTAGAATTTTTATGCAAAACAAAAGTGAGTTGGTGTGCATATGGGTGGGATGTGAGCTGTGATACAAGAACACAGTGGCCCTTTGTATAGTTTCTAAATACAAAGTCATTTTTTGTCTGATCATAAAGCTAATACAGATCTATTTTGGAAAATTGGGATAATAGGCAAAACTATAAGGACAAAAGTGATCATCTGGTTTACCTGGTTGAAATTATACATTGCCTGTAATTTTTTTTCTGCTGTTTTTTAAAATTTAACTTTATATCCAAAGCATTTTCCCCATACCATTAATCACTTTATGTAAACATCATTTTTTCAAGCCTGTAGGAATGTCATTGAATGAATATACAGTTTCTTTAGGGTTGTGGGTGTTGCCGCAGGCATATAAGCTTTGACTCAGAGAAAACCTGCCTTCAAAACCTGTGTCTGTCATTTCCTGGCTCTGGGTGACCTCTGGAGCCTAGGTTTCCTTATCTGTGAAATGGGGAGGGCAGAGTGCCTTGTGGGGTTGCTGAGTGGACTCAGTGAGAGTGCAAGAAAGAGCCTTGCACAGTGTGGTACCTGGCAGGTTCTGAGCAAACAGTAGCTGCTGTTAATTATGGGTCGCGGTGGCGGCGGTAGTATCTTATGGCCCCTCTAGGAAGAGTTAAGGCCCTCACAGTGTGTTCACAATAAGCAGCCCAGCTCTGGCCTCATTTTTTAAACAAACTCTTTTTTCTGTAGCTGTGATGCCTTCTCTTGCATTTTCTCCCTTTGTGTTGTGTGTTTATGTAAGCTGCTTTACATCCTTTTCGCAGTAAGGCAGATATAAATAAATAAACACTTAACCATTTCCTCTAGTGTTGGACATTTAGCTTGTTCTTATTACTTGCGGTCGTAAATAATGTTGCACAGAATATCTTTGTGCATCAGGGCCTGTCCTTGGCTGGGCTGTTTCCCGGGGCTAGAATCCGAGAAGTGGTATTACAGGGCTAAAGGACGTATACATTTTTACACCTCTGATTCAGACGGCCAGGTCGCTTCTGAGAAGGCTTGACCACAGAACACTCCCAAAAGCCGCCATATGAGAGAAGACCCATGGTACCGGCTCCTTGAAGTCCACGGGAGCGGGATCTTTCTTTTCAAGCCCCTCCCCGCTGTGGCCCAGGATAGCAGCGACCTGATGCTCACCTGGCTGCTGTGCTCTATGTCATCATCGGTAAATGGAGCTCCGGCTTGGGGTCTGCTCCGGCCTCCCCCGCCCTTTTGGTAAATCTTATTTCTGATGGGAAGGCAGCCCTGTCGCCAGCCAGTCCTGCCTGCATAGGCTGCCCCCTCTGCTAAACAATGAGCACATTCAGACCCAACTCGTGTTTTCAGTTATTAAAAAACGGAGCCGTCTGTCTCTGCCTGTGACTTTAATCTTTAAGCCTTTATTCCCTCTCCCCCATCCCCCTTCCCCTAACCTTTTGTTTGTGCAGTTCCGAGCTCCAGGATATGTGGGTCCAAGAGTTTCTGAATGTATTGTGCCTTGCCCTGGCAGCTACAGATGGTTGTAGCCCTGAGCGGTGTTATTTCAGAGTAGGCAGGAGGGGGAGGACTGCGGACCAGAGGGAAGGAGAAAACGAGAGGCCGGTTCTCCTTGCCTCCAGCAGTCGTTTGGACTTTGCAAAAACGATTTATTTTTATATAGTTCTGGAGTGAGTGCCCCAACTCCCTTCTTTCCCCATTTTCAAATTTGGTAGAGACCGGCTGTCTTGGAGTTGCTTAGTCTTAAGAAACTTTACGTCTTCCTGTGGCCTTTTAACATTTCCTCCTGGGAAATAGTTCTTATAGTTGAATCATGTATATGTATATTTAAATAAAAGCATAAATCCCAAGGAAGGATTTTCAGTGATAACCTCAAGTCCTCTAAAACATAACCAGAAAGTACAGAACACAAACAGTTCTTCAAGTTCAGAAAGGACACTCTTCTGGCAGCACTTGGGTCCGTAGTGTCTTCTAGCACAGGGCTGGCCAGTAAGTTGGATGTGAAAAACCAGCAGAGGGGCTGAGGACACGGCTGGCGGAGAACATCGGACGCTGGGTCCCTTGTGGGAGGATATTGGAGCCTGAAACGACCTGGGGGGAGACTGTGCTGGGGGCACTACTGCCTAAGGAAGTCTCTTTCTTGCAAATGCAGGGCTCTTTCTTCTCAGAGCGCCCTTGCATCTTCCGCCCAAGGGCCCCAACTGAAGCCAGTGAGTGCGCTTAGAACCTGGGCATGGAGGTGCACGTCTGAAGGGAGGCTCAGGAAGGAGACTTTTTTTAAGCTTTTTTTTTTTTTTTTTTACGTATGCATTTTTACATGGGAACACACCCTGTTTGTTTTTAAACTTTTTTTCTGACTACGAAGTTCCTGTAACATTCTAGCATTTCATAAATACTTTCTGAGAAAGAGCCTCCCCACCACTTTACGATGTTAACAGATGGGTTGGTGCATATTCATCTGGCTTTTTCCATACAGACCTATATTTACACTCATATTAATGTGTTAGTATTGTCATTTTTAAGTGTATTTTTATTTATTTATTTTTAAAGATTTTATTTATTTGTTTGACAGAGAGAGACACAGCGAGAGAGGGAACACAACCAGGGGGAGTGGGAGAGGGAGAAACAGGCTTCCCGCGGAGCAGGGAGCCCGATGCGGGGCTCGATCCCAGGACCCTGGGACCATGACGCTTAACGACTGAGCCACCCAGGCGCCCCTAAGTGTATTTTTAAATTTTATGGTGGGGCTATCTGTACTACACCTGCTCTTTTGCACTTTGCTTTTCCACCACCTAACGATATCTTAGAGATCTTTCCACACGTGTTCAGATAGTTCAGATTCAGTCTGTTCTAGTGGCTACAGGATATTCCCTTGCATGCATGTACCACTTAGCCACTCTTTTAGTGGCGACCACTTAGGGCGTCTCTTATCTTTAGCTAGGTGAACATACCTTTTTGCACCCTGGTGGGAATATTTCTGTGGGTTTCTATCTTAGAAGTGGAAATTGCTGGGGTAATTACATTTTAACAGATATTGCCAAGTCCCCCCAGCCCCCCAAAGGTCGTACTCTTTGTTTTATAAAAATAATATTTTAAGTGGGTTACCTTCATTGAAAATGAAGGCTTTGTCTAAAATCTCAGAGCGTCGTTTATTTTACTACTCCCTTTGTGCCCTGACACACCATCATACACACCTGGGTTTGCAAATGTGAATTTGAAAAGCCCAGTGTGCAAGGTTAGTCACCTTTCATGTATTCATTCTGTATTTGTTGTGTGCCTACTGTGTGCCAAACTTCAATTCCGTGGTTACAAACACGAGGAAAAAAATTGGTGTGATCACTGAGCTTTGGGCTTGTGCAGTGGAACTTTTCAAAGCTCACCAGAGGATTCTAATGTGTAGACAGGCTTGGGAACCACTGCTTTAGAAAGTTCTCTATGCCCCCTCCCCACTCCCTGAGATAATCACCTTGTGATTTTTGCCACTGTAGATTAGTTTTTCCTGTTCTAGGATTGCGTGTAAGTGGAATCATACAGTATGTACTCTTTCACTCAGCATGAGATTCGTCCATGTTGTTATGGGTATCAGTAGTTTGTCCCTTTGTAGTGCCAATCATTTTATGAATATTCCACCATTTGTTTATCCATTCTCTTACTAATAGACACCTGGGTTGTTTCCAGTTTTGTGCTGTTGTGAATATGCTTGTTCATGTCTTTTTGTAGATATGTGTTTTCAGTTCTATTGGGTAAGTTCCTGGGAGTGGAATTGCTGGGGCAGAGGGTGGGTATATGTTTAATTTTATAAGAAACTGCCAGAGTTTTTCCCAAAGTGGTTGTACCATTTTACACTCCTTCTAGTGGTATAGGAGAGTTCCTGTTGTGCCACATCCTTGACGGTATTTTGTGTTCTGGTTTTTAGAATTTAAAATTCTGCTAGGTACCTCCCTATGTTTTAAATTTATATTTCCCTGATGACTAGTAATATTGAATACTTTTTAATGTGTTTGTTGGCTATCTGTATATCTTCTTTCATGAAACATCTTTTAAATCTTTTGCCCATTTTAAATTGGGTTAAAGTTTTTAAAAAAATTACTGAGTTAGGGGTTTCTAGGTGTCTCAGTTGGTTAAACGTGTCTGCCTTCGGCTCAGGTCATGAACCCAGGGTCCTGCGTTGGGCTTCCTGTTCAGCAGGGAGTCTGCTTTTCCCTCTCCCTCTCCCCTCCCCGCCCATGCTCTCTCTCTCTCTCTCTCAAATAAAGAAATAAAATCTTTAAAAAAATTATTGAGTTATAGGAGTTCTTTATTTAACCTGTTTACCAGTCCTTTGTCAGATATATGTTTTGTCAGTATTTTGTAATGATCTGTGACGTGTGTATTTGTTTTCTTGATGTCTTTTGATAAACAAAAGTTATAGATTTTGATTCATTCTAATCATTTTTTTTCTTTTATGGCTATCACTTTCTGTGTCCTGTTTAAGAAATCTTTGCCTATTGCTGTGAAGGCATTCTACTCTGTTTCTTTCTAAAAAGTTTATGGCTTTAGCTTTTACATTTAGGTCTACCATCCACCTTGAAATAAGTTTTGTATATGGTGGGGGGGGGGCGGTCAAAGTTGATTTTTTTTCATATGGCTCTCCAGTTCCAGTTCATGAAAGTCTTTCCTTTTTTCATTGGCTAGTTTTTTTCATTGGATAGTTTTGTTGCTTTTGTTGAATAGCAGCATTTGAGTGTGGGTCTATTTCTGGACTCTGTTCTATTTCATTGATCTGTTTGTCTATCCTTACCAAAACCACACTGTCTTTGTTTTAAGTAGCTTTGTAAAGTTAGTTTTGAAGTCCAGTGGTGAAAGTCCTCCAATTTTGTTCTTTTTAAAGGTTGTTTTAAATGTTCTAGGTCCTTTGCATTTCCATATAAATATTAGAAGTAGGTTTTCAGTTTCTATACACACACACACACACATATCCTGGGTTTATTATTAGAATTACATTGAATTGATAGCTCAGGCTGGGAAGAATTGATTCATAGCAATATTGAATTTTCCAGTCTATGAACTTTATTTAGGTTTTCTTTAAGCAATGTTTTGTAGTTGTTAATACAGAGATCGTATACATATTTTGTTAAATTTATTCCAAAGTATTTTACATTTTTTGATGCTCTTGTAAATTGTTTTCATTTGTTGCTAACATATTATCATAATTAGTTTATGTATATTGATCTTGTTTCTTGAAACCTTGCTAAATGCTGTTAGTCCTAGTGGTTATTTTGTAAACTTTTTTAGATTTTCTACATAAATAATCAACCATGTCACCTGTGGATAAAGATAGTTTTGTATCTTCCTTTCGAATCTTTGTGTTTTTTAAATTCTTTTTTCTTGCCTCATTGCACTATCTAGAACTTCCAGTAAAATGTTGAATAGAAGTGATGACAGTGGACTTCCTTGCCTTGTTCGGATCATGGAGGAGAAAGCACTCCATATTTCTCTGTGAAATATGATGTCAGCCATGAATTTTTTATAGACGTCCTTTATTATGTCGAGGAAAACTGTTCCTAGTTTGCTGAATATTTATCATGTGTAGTTGTTGGATTTTGTCAACTGTTCTTTCTATGTCTTTTGAAATGATCATAATTTTTCTTCTTCTATTAATATAGTGAATTACACTGAATTTTTTTAACATTAAGCATAAAAAGCTGTAAATGTCCCTTGAAGTATTGCTTTGTAGCATGGTTTTAATGGGTTGATCTAGATTTTTATTTTTCAGGAGTGGAATATTTTGCCCATGGATTAGCCAATAGGTGGATTACAGATTGTAGCTGGTCCAAATGAATGGTTATGCCCGAAAGGTGGAAATTTGAGATAGGAGAACAGCAGGAATGGCAGGGCCTTTGTTCCATCTCTGCCATTCCAGTGGAATTTGTTGGGGAAGTATGATCTGATTTTATTTTTAATGATAGGCTATTCCTTTAAAGTGATGTCATTGTTTCCACTTGGGCAGAAGAAGGTTGAGTGCTGGAGGATAGCACAGGAAGGGGATGGACACAGGTCTGAGGACTAAGGGAAATGAAGGTCAGCCGGCATTATCACCACCACTTTTTGGGTGCCAGGCACTGCCTAGATGCCATGCACTATTATCTCATGTAATCCTCTGAGTAGCTCGTGAGTCAGTTACAGCTGAGGAAATATAGGCCCCTAGGGATTAGATTATCTGTCAGAGGCGACACAGTGACAGAAACCGGTCTGGAGCCCAGGTCGGCCAGACTTCAAAGCTGTTGGACTTTTTCCAGGTAGCACCTACCTTTTCGTATTGTGGAATATCGGAATATCTGAATTTTGGAGTGAATCTTTGAGCTTTAAGGATAAAGTTGTAACAAAGTTCTCAAGATAATCTATTAGTTGATACCACCTATCTTATTGATTTAATAATAGAGCTGCTGTTATACTTGGCCTGTTGAATGCCAAGCTTGGTGCTCTGTAAGATAGGTGAAAACCTAGTTTTTAGAATACGTCAGTAATCCCAGGAATTCTTAGCATGAAACATGGTTGCCAAATGTAAATGAGACCCCAGAATTATTTACTTGTGGGATGTGGTTCTTTAAGCAGGCTGTAAAGCAGATCTGTGAGGTGAGGCCTATTTTCTCGATGACTTCTATATTATAAAATTGGGTGATATATTCTCAAGGAACAAATCCTTTGTTGACTGTGGTTAACTTTGATAAAGAAAGAATGTGGAACATTCCACGGTGTAGTGGGATAGGAGTATTAGGAGGACAAACTCCATCCTGCACCATACTGCCTGGATCTGCACCATCACTTGCTTGGTTGTGTGATCTTGGCCTGGCGATGTAACGAGTTTGTGCTTCAGTTTTATCATCTGTAAAATAGGGAGAAAAATGGTATACCTACTTAGAATAGTCATTGTGAGGATTAATGAATTAATATGTATATAAAGTGCTTAAAGCCTGGTGCATAGTCCACTCTCAGTAAATATTAGCTATTTTTATTGTTTTGCATACTACTATTTATATTAGTATAATTGTGATACTTATTTCTTAATCTTTGGCAGGATTTCCTTGCCTGTTTGAGTTTGGTCAGCCCAATCAAGAATTGCCCTAAGCTAGGTGTTCCCCTACTTCTCCTTGTGTGAGGCAGGGCAGGACTCTGTCAGAGTTTTTTCTATTCATCACAGTACCTAATAGCACCATGTGCTCGGGTGGCCTCCCCGGAGTTGCTCTGCAGAATCAATATCTGTTGTTAAAGAGTAAATTGCTCTTTGCCGCCCCTCCCCTGGGAGCATCTGTATGGCTGTGCATGTATTGAAGCTGGGTTGCACAGCCCCTCCACCCCCTAGCAGTGGGAGATGAGTGGCTGGCCCCATCCTGAGATACCCCTGCCCTCCAAGTGCATTATAAGTATGCCGAGCAGTCCATGTGTGATGAAGACACTCCCAAGCTCAGGGAGAAATCCACCTGGTGAGTTTTGCCTGACCAGGTAACAGATTAAAACTTAAATATAAAAGGCAGATTTATCTAGATGATCATGAAAAGAAAGGAGCCCACAGTTGTCACACTTCCCCATTAGGTACTTTTGTCTGTTCCATGATAGCCTTTCCCTGGAAGACTTTTTCAGTTTGAAGTTGTAGGTTGTCTGGCAGGTTGGATTTGTTGTTTGCTAATTCTGTACGATTTGATACAAAGTAAGTACCCGAGAAGAGTTGGTTGAGGGAATAAATTAAAATTCATTAAAATGAGGGATGCGGCCCCTTCCTCCCTTCGTTTATCCCCCTGTTTAGTAACTTACTGATGTGTTCATTGGTTTGTATGTTCATCTGTTCCCCTGGAATTTCTTACACCCCTCCCTCCTCTGGGCCAGATAGGGCTCGGGCAGAGCTCAGGGAGTCCGATGCATGTAGCAAGACCGCAGCCCTGGGGGAGACTTTCCAGTGCTGCTGAGCAGCCTGTCAGCAGAGGGGGAGAATCCAGGGCGGGGAGGAGCTGGGCCTGAACCCCTGCATATCTGGTGTGACAGGGGGTGCATTCCAGCAGCACATTTAATGCTAGCATAGTGAAATCTGCCTAATAAAAGAGTCCCCAAACCCTAGCAGGTGGTCTGCTGATCTTGGGCAATATTTGTCTGTAAGAAGCTTCACCCTGTAAACATTTTATTAGACCATTAAGTTGCCTTTACCCTCTCCCACATTTACTAATGCCGAAGAAGGCTGAGCATGCGCTTCCATTTTTATGAAACTCTTGCTTTTCCAGAGGTTTATTCCTCGACCTAATTTATTCTGTATCCTCATCACACAGATCTGGTTTAATTTGCTTGACTGGGATAACCGTCTGCAAGGGAGGGTTTTCCTGGAGTAGGGAGATGAGCTCGATAACTTCCGGAGGCCCCTGCCTGCCAAGGAATTTCGGGGGTGCAGTACAATTATATGCCTCTTAAAAATGATTTTTCTTGTAAAAAATTACTGATAGCACAGCATTTTGGGAGTGGAGTGGGGTGTCCCAAGTGTACTAGCCCATTTGGAACATGTCTTTGTCTTTGTCCTCCTTTTTTAAGTAAACATAATGACTCTGAGTATTTTACAATGCAGTGTAATGTTGGTTTTCAGAATCCCTGCTAAAGATGTAGGGGGATAAATGCAAAGCTTAAATCACCTTAGTACTTAGTTTTGCATCTTTAGGGTTTCTTTAAGGAATATGGAACTGGATGAAGGAGCTGGGTTGTATGAGGCATTCTGGGACACCTTTCTAGGAAGGATTGCCTGCAGAACTTAGGTCCATCATCCCTAGGCAGGATCTTCCTTTCTTTTTGGCTTCCTAGTAGTGTTTAGAAAGCCTGTGTTAGAATTCTCCTTGGTCTCCAGGAGGAGGCAGGAGTTCCTCAGTGTCGTTGGCTTGCTTGGAGGCATTTGACCAGCCATTAACCTTGAAAAATTATCCTTGTTTTTATCAGGCACGTTTTGAATCCAAGCGTTAGAGGAGGGGGTGATGGGAAATGCTCCGTCTCTGCTGTGGGAATTAACTTGGCTTCGAGCACACCAGTCACTTCTGTCCACGTATGCACAGAACGCAAATCTATGTGGAAAACTGAACATCTGAAAAAAGACCCCATGAGGGTTTGACATAAACAGTTGTGTAAAACAGGACTGCTGTCCGTAGTTTCTCTTAGTGAGAAAACCCTTTGAGATGAGGGGCAGACGTAGATAAAGTTGATTGCTCAGCACGTGTTATTTCTGATCCTCACAGTGACCTGTAAGGTAGGTGGTATTGGCTTGTGTAACAGATGAGGAAACTGAGGCGCAGAAAGTGCAGAACTGGGATTGGAACACCATCTTCCTTCCTCTGCACTTCTCAGGGCTGGTCAGGAGACGGGATGGAATAGGGTCTAGAGAAGGCTTCTCCCTGCCTACTCAGAAGCCCGCCTGCAGGGGAGCCACGGGCCTGGTAAGAAGAGCGGTGGTAGGCAGCCAGGAACCTGCACTAAACTCAGGCTCTTTGCACTTACACTGCCCCACATGTGAATGGGCCCCTCAACAGCTCGAGTTTAGGAAAATTGCATCTTTGAACATCAGAACAAGAAAAGAGTGCATTTATTGCTGTAATTCAGGACTTTTTGCTTAATTTTAAAACAAACTTGTTCAACTTGAGTAAGAGCCTTATAAAACCGTGTTTAACAATGGTACGCCCTCCCTCCCTTGATTTTCCTTCCCCTTTCTCCCTCCCTTCCTTTCAATTTAGGAATCAATTTTGTCATTTCACCTTAACTGCCCTTGAAAATGGGTGGGGGCTTGGGGAAGGTTCTATGGAAGCAAGTCTCTGGAGTGTGTCACCTTTGTTTTGTTGCCCCCCAAGAAGCTTATTTTAACTAGGAAGTGAAGAGGAGCAACCTTGTTTGATTATAATATTAAATGAACTCAGGCTTCCGGGGAGCCTGGGCCTCTTGGTTTGCTAAGTTAAGGGGTCCAGGACTTTGGAATCTGTAAAATCATAATCTCATGGAATCCTTTCCAAAACTACCTACCTCTCTCCTACAGACACATCCTTTACACAAACATACACACATGGATTTAAGCAAAATAAGGATAAAGTAAATTGGGCCTTTGACTCAACATGTCTATTGGCATTTAAAGATGCAGGGTGCTAGCTGACAAAAGGTCAAAAGGTTTTTTCTTTGTTGTTAAGAATTTGCGTTCAGCATTACCTAGTTAGAACTGATAGTGGATGGATAGCTCAGTAAAATTCTAGAGGAGGAAGTCCCTGTTAATAATCATTAAACCTCTCCCCAAGTGTTTTCGACAGGTGCTACAGACAGTTTCGATGTTCATCTGGCTGCTGAATGAACTTATGGTTGGACTTCCAGGCTTACTATTTCTGGCACCCCATCCTTCAGTTGTGACAAGTGTGCCAGGCTGGTGGTAGCAACAGATCACCTGGGAAGTGTGCCTGCCTGCCTATCTCTTTTTCCCTTTTGGAAAACAATAGATTTCTTGTCTTAAGAGCCTGAATTGGCACCATTGGGAAGACTCCAGGCAGTTGGGTTTTGGCTCGGTAGGAGAAAGTCATTTCAACAAGGCAGCCACGACAGACTGGGACTGCCTCACCCATTTCTCTGTCACACAGGTATGCCAGCAAAAGCTCATCTCCACTTCGGAGACTCAACCGCTGGATGGTTGGACAGGTAGCCTTTTTGCCCCATTAGCACCCAGGAGTCTGTTCCTGCAGATTTCACTCTACTAGAAACCGAAATTCCTTGACCTCACTGAGCCTCACTTTTTCACTCTATCCACCCCCCACTTCCTTTCCTTTTATCTGTCCATCTTCTCATGTGTATTAGATGCCACTAAGTCAGGAACAGAAAGGATGACGAAGATGTGCCCGCTTTCAGGGGGTTCACAGTCTAGAGGGAGAGACACTTGCAGCCAGATAAGCTGTGTACTGTGTGCTGTGGGGGAGCTTCACTTTTACCCTGAGATGTGTCAGGTTCTGTGTCTGTGCCCGAGGCAGTGTGTTGTCTGAATTGCCCTTGAAAATCCTTTGGGAAGGGGCTGTGTTGAAGGTGAATCTCTTGCAGTGCGGGGCCAGTTCTCCCCTGGCATCGGAATGGATTGCTCTGGCTTTGGTTAAGCATAGATGAAGCAGCTGGCAGCAGCTGGCTGATGGTTAGGGGCCATGCTGTATGAAAAATATCTACCTTTTAAACGCTAGAATCTCAGCTCACCCAGTAAGATGGTCACCCTGTGAAAGGCCTGTGAGACCGGAGACAACTCCGGGATCACTTGGCACATCACCTTATTGAAGGGGGAAGGGCACAAGTCCCGGCGCATTGAATTTCTCTTTCTCTCTCCCTTTCTTTCCTCCCTGAATGCTTACAGTTGCATTCCTGTGAGTTAAATAAAAATATGATGTGACTTCACTAAGTCTTTTAGTAGCATAGATGAGAGGAACGACTTATTGTGTGTGGGGAGGATGGGAAGAGTTCTCAAAGAAATGACAGAGTAAATTCTTGAAGGGTGAGGCAGGAGTAGATGGGGAAGAGGAGAACATTCTGGGCCAGTGTTTCCCAAAGCACACTTCATAGAACATTGATTGCATGGGATGATGATATGTGTTATGGGAAAAGAAAAGAATTGGTCTGAGAAGTGCTGGTTAAACAAGGCTCAGTGGCCTCCCCCTTCCCTCACAGAACTCAGAGCCTTTCATTTTTAACACTGTAGCGTGTTATGAATCTTAAAGAGCAGGACATGGTATTTGGTGTTTCTCAAACTTATCTTGGACACCCGGTTTAGGCAGGGTAGACAGCACATGCAGAGTCATGTAGGTTTGAAAGACCTTGGCTAACTCAGGAAATTGTGGGTTTAGGTGTCTGAGTAGAGGACATGTGGGAGGGAAAGGCATTGAAGAGATTCAAGGGGCTTGGAGAGAAAGGATCGGCTTCTAGAGAACTGTTTTGCATGTTGAGTCAGTCTTTCTCAAACTGTACCTTTTATTTATTTTATTATTTTTTCTTAAATTATAGCCCTTTTAGAACCATCTTCATAATCTCTGTCTTGTCTCAATGCCATGTACATTCTGATTTATTATTTTCCTTTGAATCAATTCAGTTTTTAGATTTTAAATAATCATATGGAAATTATATATCACTAAGGCAACTGGAAACCAGTATCCCTTTCCATAAATAGAGTAAACATACATGTGGGCACATGTGCATGCTCATGTACACACACACACACACACACAGTTGTCAAACTCTAGGCTGCCACAGGCTATGAACTTGAGCCATTGAGCCATGATTTACTTTTGTTAAAAGGAAGATTATGACATTTTAGAAAGGTATTACATAGATCTTGCCCCCATTTGAGACTTGCTTACTGTTCAATCAGAAAGTTTCAAAGAGAACCAAAAACTTAATAATTTTCTTACAATATAATGCCAGATCATTCTGTCACTCAAAATGTCTCCCACTTGGGGATACACTGCTCTAGGCAGTGAGGGACTGCTGAACAGGTCTATAAACAGGAGTACCTATTCATGCTTTAGAAAGACGGTTTGTGCAATACTGTGGGTGGTGGTTGGAGTGGGTAGTGCTGAGGGCAGGAAAGCTATAGCTTAAGAAAAAAAGAAGTCCAGGAGAGAGATGCAGAGGTCTGGGCTTTGGGGCTATGTCTATAGCAGGGGAGGAGGGACTGTTTCATGATTTAGCAGAAAAAATGGGCAGGACTTGGGGATAAACAATGGAGAAGGGGGGTCCCAGAGATGGCTTGGTTTCTTAGGTAGGCCGTAGTGGCCTGAATTAGGGCTGGGACTTAGTGGAGAGGCAGGTTTGGGAGATCAAGGAGGCATATTGACTTCAGGGCTTCTGCTGGAAGTCTCCGTCAGAGATGTCCAGTGAAATACATGTTTACTTGTTATGTACAACTTGAAATCTCTGGTGGTAGAAAGAACAGCAGATTTTAGATTTTAAGGTAAATCTGGGTTTGACTTCTGGAGCCACCCCATCACCTCTTGGGGCCTTGGTTTCCCCCTTTGGACAGTGAAATTGCAAAGCCGAACCTTAAGGATTACTGGGAGGGCTACTGGGGGCGGGGGGCGGTGCCTGGGACAGCATGTGGCACAGAGCAGATGCCCAGAAATCAGTAATGATTACTTAAGGTTCCTTCTGGCTTCACAATCACATCTCTGAGTTTTTAGAGAAAGCTAGCTTCAAAACCAGCAGATTGTTGTACGTTTTCTCTGGAGTGAAAGAAGCATCGATTCCACGTGTGTGATGACACGGGATTCTCGTATTTGGTGCGTAGTTTGGTGTAGAAGGCGCAGATCACTGACCTTCATCCTCTGATGAGTTGCTTGTTGTGCTCTGGGGATTCAGAGGCTCAGGTCATCCAGGCATCACTGACATTCTTCCTTGTCCTGTCTGCTCTTATATTAGCAAAAATGAAAGGGCCCTGCCAGTCTGCTTATTGGCTTCACCAACTGCCCAATGGCTTAGACAGGTATAGTGGGGAAGGTGTGCTTTGCAGTCAAATGGCCTCTGTCACTTATTGGCTGTGTGAGCCTGGGCAGTAGCACTGCCTTAAGTCTCTGTTTTCATTTGCAAAATAGGATTACTAATGCCCACTTTGCAGAGTGGTTGGGAGGTTTGGAGACAATATATGTGGAGAGCCAGTTTGGTCCTGTGTGTAGCTCCGTGGTATATACTTTAAATACAGGTATTATTGTTCTTAGTTATCTACCATCTGTGAAGCTGTTCATGATAGACAACTTCTCACCTCTGTAGGGATGTGGGGAGGCTGGTAGTAATATGAAAACCTTGGTCCAGAGATAATACTCTAGCTCTTGATAATGTAACATACAAAAATCCAGACTGGCCAAAAATACAGTTACATATACTGCTTCCCACTAAGAGGATGTTGGTGTGGAATGGGACTTTAGAAGACATTTCTAGTTTTCTTTTGAGGTTGTGAAAGGGTCAGGAGGTCAGGGGACTACCCCAGCTTAGATCTGAACAGGGGCTGGTCCTTACTTCATCACAGGTATTCCTGCCACTGTCCTTCAGTACCGGAGTCACTTTCTCTGTTGCTCCGTCTGCCTTCTCCAGTGCTGGTCAGAGACTGGCTGCCATGCCTGCTGAGAGCTTTGTGAGCCTTCGGGTCCTCCGCTTGCCAGGAGAGACCCTGTAGAACTCTCATTGCACTTAGAGCTGTGCTCTTGAGCTTTATCTGTTCCTGATATTGAGCACCTGAAGTAAGGAAGTGAGGGCTGCCCTGGAGAAGGATTTGAAACTGGTTGAGAATCCCATCCCAAGAACAGTGGTTAAAAACTGTGTCAGCTTAGGGAAGATCTGGTTTAAAGACCTAGGAATTTTGCTTTGGCCTCCTGCTTTTGGTGTTTTTAGAAAGGCTTGTAAGAAGAATGGAAGTGTATTTGGAGGTATAGTTCCTATTCTATTCAAGACAGCAGAATCAAGAGTCATGTCGTCTCTGTGGACTTGGACGTTGAGCCAAAGCCAACATGGTGAATGAGACAGGAGTAAGTGGACGGAGTGTTGGGGGTTCTAGCTGGCTCCCAGCCTCCTTGAGCAGTGATGGACTGGTGCTACTATGTCAGCGAGCTCCTTCCAGGGCTGCCGTCCTGTGAGCATGGCATCCACGTGTGAGGGAGCAACGTGCAGCCAACACACACCTGGAGCACTGACATCCATCCTTGAGCTTATGTTTTAGGAGGAACTCTGGCAATCTTCACTGACCCCCGGAGAGGTTTGGCTGTCACACCACACCTTCTGATTACCCAGTGGATTGCCTTGAGGGAAGGCCTTGGCTAGGCAGAGTGACTGGGAGACCAAGGAGCAGGAATCAGAGACCAGTTAGGATAGCTCTGTTCCTCATTGGTTTTGTGGCTTGGGCACACCTCTTCATCTGCCACATGGAGTTGGGGATACCTCCAGTGAAGGGTATGGGAGTCTGGCGCCAGGACAAGGGGAAAGGGCTTTGCAGTCTAGCTGATTTAGAGGATTTGGACAAACATCATAATCTCTGTAAGCATCAGTTTTCTTATCTGTATAGTGGGAGTGTGGCACTTACCTCAGAGTAGACACCTGGCCCAGTGCCATCTGGGACTTGGCAGAGGTCACTGACAGGGAGGTCTTGATTCCTCCTGAGGAAGGAGGAACCACGGGTGGCAGGGGCCCTTGGGTTGCTGAGCCGGTGGGGACCAGGCTGGACTGAAGTGGTTTCTCATAGATGACACACAGAATAATTCTTAAATTCTGAGGACCATCAGACAGACACTTTCAGTCTTAAAAGTTACATCCTTATTTTAATGTATATTAGGAAAAAAACCCAAATAACTGGTGCATCAAGCCTATAATTTTCATGGAAGGTTTTGGTTTTCTTTAGCTTTATTTTTTCAGTGTAAAGAAAAGTATGTCAATTTAAATAAAAATATTAAGTAATAAACCAGGCAAGATTCTTTCAAGAATGTCAAGTTCATGAAAGGATTTCCGCCCACCCCCCCCCAAAAAAAAGGGGCAGGTGACACTTCTAGACTAAAGGAAACTAAAGAGACCGGATCTGGGAAAAATAAAGAACATTTGTGATAGACACTATGGGGACAATTTGGGTACTTTGAATATTGGTGGTAGATTAGGTAATATTATGTCATTGGTGTTGAATTTCTTGAGTCCTAATTCTTGGAATATAGATGTTAAGGATTTAAGTATCACAGTGTCTGTAACCTACTATCAAATGGTTGGGGAAACATTTATCTATGTTATATAAATTATATATATAATATTATATATTATTATCTATTACATAATTACTTACGTATTATATATATTTGTGTCACAAATGCGCACATATGTATGTGGAGAGAGAGAATACAAACGTAGTAAACTGTTAACTGTTGGTGGCAACTTGGTGAGGGATATACAGTGTTTGTTATTCTGTTCTTTCTGCTTTTTTATAGGTTTGAAATTTTTCAGAATACAAAGTTGGGAAATTAAACAACTAAAAGTAGCGATAAACATGTCCCCCACGAGGAAACCCTCCCGTAATTTGGCATCATACTCTGAGTCAGGCTGGGACCCTCGTGGTGACAGGTGGCACCTGGATGGTTGTCCTCTCCTCTCTCCTTCAGCCACACCGGCCAGGGTTTTTCGAATCTCAGGGCCTTTGTACTTGCTGTTTCCTTGACTCACACCACTTTGCCTCTGTTTTGCCATTTTGATCTCAGCTCTAATGTGACTTTCTGAGTGAGGGGCCCCCAAACTTGCTTTCTAATATATGTTGCCAGTCCCCACGTCACTGTCACAACATCAAACTTTAATTTCTTCACTGCATTTGTCCCCACATGAAATGACCTTTGTAATTATATGGTATTATTTATCTGTTCTCTCACTAGAATATAAGCTCCATGAGCACAGAATCCTTAAAGAGGAAAACAAGACCAGGACATATATGGTGGATGGAGCAGAGTTTATGATGGTGGCACAGGAGTGACTAATATTGGAGAACCACGGTGCTATGGGACTTTCCTTTAAGTTCTTTTGGAGTCCTTGCTGACTTTTCATTTCTGGAACATATCTTTAATATTATATTATGATTTGATAAGAAAAAAATTTGACCTAAGAAAAATCATTCAGTGACATATCACTAATGTAAGTTGGTTAGAAAATATGATAGGAGATAAAAAAAAATCAGGTTTCTCAGTTACATAAAATGAGATGGCTAAATTAAAAATTTTGTCTCAATCAGTGAGGCAGAATTCATTCAGTAACTATTTGCAGCCACCAGTTAAGATACTTACTCAATAGAAAATGACCTAGTACAGACCCAGAGGCCATCAGTTGACACTAGAATATTAGTGATGTAATGTAGAATTACAGAATTACCTGAGGTCTCTTTATTTCCAGGAGGGAAACTGGAAATTATCGTGTTCTCTGTCACCTGAAAGCTATAATTAAGGGGCTTTTAAAGAAGGTGTTGGGCCACAGTTAACGGCTGTGATCTGTGTAATTCTTAGTATATAGTTATGACGGAATGCTTTTGCAGTCTGGGGAGGGAGGGCAGCAGCAGAATCACATAATAGAGGAAACCTTAGTGGAATATGGGTACGGGGGAGATGAGGTGGCTGGTGAAGAATTGAATCAGAAGATGCGGTGTTTCATTACTAAGGTTGTAATAACATTGGTGATATTCTTTACCAAAATCCAGCCTTGAAATGTAGCCTCTTCACCACCTCACCTTCCTGTCATGTGAACAGTACTTGGACCACACATTTGGACTCTCAATTATATTATGGTTTTTAAATCCCTAGTTGGCTCATGGACTTATGTCTAGTTTCAAGGTGATTGCAAGCCCTTGGATGTTAGGGGATGAGGCATACGCTCCTTTTGTGTGTCTGCCTGCATTTACGATGGGATTGTGCACACAGAGGCAGCAGGGCCTTCCTTGGGGGAAGGGACATGGGTTTTGGAGTCAGAGGAAATGGGTCTAGATCCTGATTCTACTACTTAGTATCTGTTTGGCTTTGGGTAAAATGGTGATGATTGTGACAGCGATGGCAGAAGTTAACTAATTCACTGGCCCTGGTCTCTGAAGTCAGGGTAGCCATAATGGGTGTGTGGCTCGTTGATGGGTCAGGTGAGATAATTTGTGTGCATGGTTTGATGGCATGGAAATTGCTATGAAGGTATTAAAATCACAATAGTCAAGTTGAATTGGGTTGTCAAAGCAGGGACTAATACAATGTATTCGTCTAAATCATCTTGGGTTGTGAAAGACAGAAATTCAACCCAAACTGCTTTTTAAAACCAGGAGGGTCATAAAGGCCAGTTTTAAGCACAGCACAGGGCCTCAAATGATGTGGTCGGGACCCTGCCTCCATTTCCTGGGTTCGCTTCTCTCATGTCAGCTTATTTCTCAGGCCCACTGGCTCCCATGAGATCATGGAATGGCCATGGCTCTCTGAGTCGACTTTTGTTCTGCCAAGTCAGCTCCCCTGGCAGAGAGAGAGATCTCTTTTCCGGGAGTCCCAGCAGAAGACGTAGGAGAAACTGAGTGGCTGGGTCTGGGTCCTGTGTTTACACCTGGAGCTGGGATTGGAGTTCTTGCCGCCTGAACAGTAGGGACTGAGATGGGGAAAGGGGTGACCCCAAAGGAAAAGAGGCTCTGACCAGTCAGTTGAAGGAGTGCTGGGTCTCTACCGCAAAAGGAGATGCACAGCTCTTGCATGGATTTCTGCATCTCTCAAAGTAGGAGCTGTTCTCATGTATCACACAGCCTAAAAGATCTACTAGTCCTCATTACAAACCAGGCATTCTGCTATTTTTCTTGCTCTGGAAACTGTTGATAAAAACTGTCCTTTTAGTTGAAACATTGCAAAAGTTATACAGGAAAAATAAACAAGTCTGAGACTCTGGCCAGTTGTGGAATGGAGGAACATCAAAGCTTGGCCTGTCACCAAGCTCAGCTTCCAGTGGGGTGGCTTCATGTCCACTAATAGGTCTGCAGACCTGGGGTTTTAGTTTGGACTTGATTGGTTGCAGGAAGTAGAAACTAGCTCTGCATGGGTCTAGTAAAGGGATGGGTTGGGGAGAAGCAGAGCAGTGCCTGGTCCGGACATGCTGAACCCAAGTTGGAGCAGGTGGTTGTCCATACCACGTGGTCACAGTGATGTAGCTTGGCCCTCTACCTGCCCCAGCCAGGGCACCTGCCCACCCATCCGCTCCTCCACCCCTTGATTGGCCCACTTGGACCTGCACCTGGCCTCTGACAGCTGTCCGTCCATGGAATCTGCCTCACACCCTTCACCCATGTCCAGCTCACCAGCCTGTCTCCCAGTAAATCACTCACAGGGTCCTCCAGGGGAACCGAGCTTGCAGAAACCATAAGTCACTGGCCAGTTTCCAGGAGGCCACTCTCAGGGCTGAATGTGGTCCCATTCATTGTGACTGATTTAGGGCAGTGGGGACTATAGGTAGATTGGAATCCTTTGGCAGGATAGGCAGGCAGAGGCAGACTTTGCCCTACTGGCTTTGGCAGTGGTCCTGAAAACTGGCTCAGATGCCTGACATAGCAGATGGAAACCTCTGGCCCCTGGGATGGATGCTTATCGTATACATAATTCCGGCATTTTACTCTAATATTTTAGTAGGTAATGATTTCTATTATGAAGTATTTATATGTATTGTGAAGTATATTTTCTTATCCCAATCTTGGAAAACAGCACAGGAAGAAGAAAAAAAAATTACCCATAACCCTACCTCCAGAGATGTTAATAATGATAGCAGCTAACACTTTTATGGCTTTTGCTTTGTGCCAGTCACCACTGTAAGGGTTTTTTATACGTACTCATTGAATTCTCACAGCAAAAATATGAGGTAGGAGGAGATATTATTATCCCCATCCCCAGTTCTGGAACCGAAGTCAGGTCTGTGGTGGTGTGGGGGTGTGACAAAGACACCTCACCTGCAGGGAGGCTGATGTAAAGCCCCAGTTTAAATGTCACCCAAGGGTTGACTGAGTGCTAAGTGGGTACTTGTGTGGATATTGTTCCAGGTGGAGCGTGGTTGGGGTAGAGGTGGTGCGCTGTCCACCCACTGTAGGGTGTCATGGCATAGCCCAGGACAGGGTCCTGCCTCCCTCGCCCCCCGCCCCCAGCAGAAGGTGCTTAAAGGATTACTTGGTAAGACAATTAGACATACGCCTTGGCCCTCCAGTCTGGCTCTTAGGCCCCTCTGCCTAGAACCTCTGGGCCTGCTCACCTGCCCTTAGGACCTGTGTGGATGTGTGCAGATTAAATGAGTGCTGGGAGTCTGGGAGCCAGTGGCACAGTGCCAGCTCCCCTCCCCCACCTCCTGTGTACATAACTGTGGTCTCAGCTGTAGCCTTCTTTCCACTCTGGCCTCAGGGGAAACGTCCACGTAGTAGGGAGAAGGGTGGTACGAGTGATGAAGATGAATCAAATATTAATTATCATCCCATTTATTGAGCACCTTCCATATTTCAGGCTCTGTGCTTGGTACTAGGAAAGCATTTCCACTTTGCTCCCAACTCTCTGACATTGTATAGAGTATAGATGAGGAAACTGGGGTTCAGAGTTGGGGAGGGAGGCTTGCTCAAGGCCACATAGCAGGCCAGTGAGAGCTGATGTTGGAATCCAGATCCCAGTAAGGGGCAAAGACCAAGAGTCAGGACCACAGTGCACACATGTTTCTTTTAAGCCAAGTCTTCTTTTAAGGTTTTTTTGTTTTGTTTGCAAATAGCAGTGAGAGCACAGAAAGATGCTGCTCTCCCAGGGGTTGCACTTTGCGTGATTCAAGGAACTGAAGTGCAAGAGGGGAACGACAGGAAAAAAAAGACCAACCACAACAAACCTCACGTATAGGCCTCTTTAGTTGTCTCTGGCCCCGACACAGACATAGATTGTAAGAGCCGCTCCGGAAACAGCTGGTAACAGGACACCGTACTTTCAGCCTTTCTTTTTTCGTTGTTGCCAGAAAAATAATCAGCTCTATATCTTAAGTGCTTGATAAAGTGGCCCAGACACCAGCTGTAACTTAAAACAATTTTTGTTTTAGTTGCTTTTAACAAACAGATGCTGCTGGCTTTGTGGGCCAAGCTTAGTGTTCGTGTCTTAGAGTGGGCTTCTTAAAGCTGCTCCACTGTCTTGATTTGTGTTTAAGCCTTTCTTTAGATGTATTTGTTCGTTCTTTTGGTACGTTTCCAGAGGCTTGGGTTTGGGTTTCAAAGAGTGATTGTGGACTGGACGTCACTGGTGCAGCATTTACTGAATGCGTCCTGTGTGCCAGGCACTGTGCTGGTGCAGCAAGGCAGACTGGATCCAGGCCCCAGCCCTCCCAGAGCTGAGAGCTGGAGGAGAAGCCAGACGTGTGAGTAAGTAAGCACAGAGCCCCTCCTCTCTCCAAAGGTGACCATTTCAACTCTTTCACTTAATTATTTTTGTATAATCTTTAAAACATGTTTATTGTGCTACGTTTAGTTTTCCTTGGTTTAGCTCTTTTCAGTTATAGACAGGTATTCCTTCATGTCTTCAAAAAGCTTAGGGAGCCCTGTGCTCTGGGAATACTTTGCAGCCCAATAAAACCCACTGCTTGCTGCTAGAAAGCTCACAGCCCAGCAGGAAGGTGGACCTGTGAATAGGCCATGAGAGGAGGCGAGGATGGCCCCGTTCTTTGTTAGATCCGAGGAAGGGGTGGGTGCTGAGACCTTCGGTCAGCTCGGCCACCTTGAGTGTCCTCCTGGTTCAGTCTGGCCATGTGCTTCAGAGCGGGGCAGCACCACCCTCCCCAGTGCTGTCGGGCCCACCACCATCCTTTACCATCGCATGCAGCAGCAGCTCCCCACCTGGCCTCCCTGTTCCTACCCATGCCTTTGATAATCCACTGTCCCCACAGGACCACAGTGAACTTTAAAAAGCCTTTCACTCTCCCACTTAAAAAACTGCCATTGGCCTTCTGTTACAAGTAAAATAAAATCCAACCTCCTACTTTGCCTTAAGGACCCACATGACTCAGCCCCATCCCCTCTCACCCTCCCCTTTGCCCAGGTGTCCAGTCACTCAGAGCTGTTCTCCCACGAGGGCCTTCTCATCTGCTCTTTCCTCTGCTGAGAACACTCTTCACGTTTATCTTCCAAGAGAACCTTCCTGACTGTTCTTTTTAGAATATTGCCCCACTGCACCCTACTGCTCTATATACCATAATACTGTTTTATTTTCTGCATAGCTTCGATCTCTTTGTAAAAAGTATCTGCATCTCGCACTAGAATTCAGACTCCATGAGGGCAGAGACCTTGTTTGTTTTGTTAAACTGCTTCACCTCTTACAACAATGCTTGGTCCAAAGTAGACACTAAACAAAGATGTACTGATTAAATGGATCTTGAAGGAGTGTTCTTTCAGTGTATCCCCGTGACCTAGCACCACCCTGCCATCTGAGCTCATTAGGGAAAACATTGCCCTAGGTATACTTAGAGTTGTGTGCTTGGAGTTCAGGATTTCTGCTAAATAGCACTTTGAGCAAAAAGAATGACTAACAGTAATAATAGTGGCAAACCCTCCCATAACACTTGCTGTGTGCACTTTGTCACGGTTACATGTGTTTGTCATTACTACCCTATGGGATAGGTACTATTATCATCCCCATTTTGCAGATAAGGAAACCAAAGACAGAGTAACTTCAGAGTCACTAAACTATAAGCAGTGGCACTGAGATTTGAAGGCAGACATTCTGGCTCCAGAGTCTGTGCTCTCATCCAAAGGTGCCTGAGTTGCTTTCGGGCATTATTTTTGGAGTTGAATGAATTGGACACATTACCTCTCTAGCGGTAGAACTGGGCCTAGCGGTGATAACTCCCACTTACCAAACTCTGTCTGTTAGGGTGTTTCTGTGGCTGTTGTAATGTGGCCAGTGGTGTTATTGGTGCAAAAGTGCCCGCAGACATAGAGGACGTAGGTGTCTTCAATGTCAGATGATAGGAAGCAGGAGACACCACAACCTGCTGTCAGAGGTGTGACTGGCCAGATTCTGCCAGGTTCCTGTGGGGACATACGGCTCCGGCTACTACTAGCCACACAGTGTGAGGATCCCCCCGGAGGTAAGAAGCTCCCTTAGCCGTTCTCCTCAGGACTTTTGTGCTCTGCTGGCCCCCACTTCTAACTCGCTGCTCTGTAGCTCTGACTTTGTGCCTGCCTGAAGTAGCTGGTAGAAATAACCCCAGCCGCTGGATGAATGCGTTCTGTTCATTCAGACTGGCCGGAGCAAAGGTCAGTTGGCCAGCAGCAGACCAGGCTTAGGGCCTGAGTTCCCTCTGCAGCGCGTTGTGCCTGAGTGCCCGTTCTCACCATATCCCAGTGGGTGGGTGTTGGGCCAGAGGAGTGGCCCTAGACTGCAAAGCTGGTGGAACCCAGGTTCAAGTCCATGTCTTTGTGGCGTAGAGACTACAGCCCAACTTCAGTTACAGTTCTCTGTTCACCAGAATGACTTCCAGCTACTTCGTAAATTTAGTTTCCATCAGTGTTTTTGAGTGGTAAGAATGGGATGATGTCAGCTCTCCTCATAGTGTGCCACACCTGACCCCCTACAGTTACCACATGCTTTCAGACTTCCCGTTAACATGGGCGGCCATGCTGCGGGGAGCCTTGTGTCCCAGGCTCATTGACATGCTGGGTGAAGGGAAGACACTCTAAGAGAAGCAGACATATACAGCTAGGTTCAGAAGCTGGAAAGGAACATCTTCAAGGACTGGACACGAAAAGGAAGTCAGATTCACAGCTGTGAATAGGACTGGAAGCCATTGTTTCACAGGGATATCCAAACTGGAGATGTGAAGGGTCACCTCATAAATTAAGAAAAGAAATCAGGAAAGTTCTACTCCAACAGGTCGAGATTAAGTTGCTCACCCTGGAAGGTGAGCTCAGAAAGAGCTCCTGTCGCCCAGGAGAGGACAGAATTCCTGATTGCATGCACCCAGATGCAGGGCTCATATTCACATCATTGGTGCTTCTGGAAACCCTGAGCCAAGAAATTAATGTCAACACTGGTGAAGCCATATGGCCCTGGCCACCACAGCTCCTGAACCCACAGGGCACTTCAGTCACACACATGTAGGACCTCGCACAGAAAACAATGTTTGTTGGGGATGAATTTACAGATAAATCACAAGGCATACAAGGAGAATTACCACCATGAAAAAGACATTCTATAGACACAACTGTGAAAATTCATATCCTACGAACTAGAAACCATAAAACAAATCAAAGGGGCTTTAAAATAAGAAATGTTTGAAATGTAAATGAAGGAATAGAATCCATGGTGAGATTAGGACATTATGAAAAAAGAATAGGTGGATTTGAAAAAGAGCCAAAAAGAAATTCTAAATATTGGAAATGCAGTCATTGCCATATACTTTCAGATTAATTAGCTTATTCATACTTCGTGGGAGCTAGTGTATGTAGTTTTGTTCTTCATGTGTTATTTTTTGAAAGCCTTTTTCTCCTTAATTTATGCATATTGAAAATCTGGAAAATAGAGGGAAATATAAGGAAGAAGTAAGAATGTTACTCAGGATAATTCCTGTTAATACTTTGACATATTCTTTTTTCTAGTAGGGATCCCACTGAATATAACATTTTAGACTGTGATTTCAAAAGTTTTTTGAACCAGGAACCTTATTTTACATCATTAGATATTCTTTGAAAACATATTTAATGGCTCCATAGTATTGCATTGTCTTGCTCTACTATGTTTATTCACTCCTCTTGATGAATATATGCATTTTGTATAGTATTTCCTAGTCTAATAACACTATGATAATCATTTGTTGGCATTTCAGATTCTTCTTTAGAACACATTATGAGAAATGAGATAGGTTCATTAATAGGGTGGGGACTTATATTCTGCAGTGGGGCAGGGGGTCATGAAGGGCAGTGATATGTAAACATACTTTAGCCATATTGTTATATAATAAAGAATGTGGTATTTGTCCTGTGTTCCTGGGATGGAGCTTCTAAAGCCATTGGGATTTCCCCAGTGACAGGAGTGTCCTTGTTGTTCAAGGTGGTCCTTTGACCACACCTGACTTCATGTGAAAGGGAAGACTCAGGATGGGCCGGTCATGCCTGAAAGATCATCCATGTGATTAGAGGGTTGGGGCTTTGGGCCACAGACACCATCTTGACCTCTTGATCTCTGGGGAGGGGAGAGGGGCTGGAGATTGAGTTCATCTCATGGCCAATGATTCAATCAGTCACAACTATGTTAATGAAACCCCAATAAAAACTCTGAGCACTGGGGTTCAGTGGAGCTTCCTGGTTGGTGAACAGATTGATGTGCTAAGAGGGTGGCATGTCCTGATTCTGTGGGGAGAGATACCTTCCCAGATCTTACCTTATGTGTTTCTTCATTTGGCTAGTCCTGATTTGTATATAAATCCCTTCATAATAAAGCCGTAATTGAAAGTGTAGTGTTATCCTCAGTTCTGTGAGTAGTTTTAGTGAAATACCTAATTTGAGGGGTGTTGCGAGAACCACCCAGATTTGCAGCCAGTGGATCCAGAGTGCATATGGCCTGGGGACCCCTGACCCTGTGGCTGGTGTCTGAAGTGAGGGCAGTCTTGTTGGGGACCTTTCCCTTAACTTGTGCAACTCACCATGTATGATATATATATTTCCAGTTACTTCCAGAGTTTATGTACAAAGTTACACTTTTATTAGCTAAGAGAATGAAAGGTTGATCTCTGTGTCTCAATATTCTTATCTGTAAAGTGGAAAATTTAACAACATAGGGTTGTTGTATGATAATCTTTCTGTAGTGCCTAGACCAGTGCCTGGCCCATTGAAAGCAATCATGAAGTGTATGTGCTCATTGTGGGAAAATCATCAAATATAGCTGAAAAAACGAAGAGAAAGAAGAAATCATTTCAAATGCTGCCACCCAACCAAAGACATCAAAATAGGATTATATTTTGTATTTTGAAAACCCCATTCTCTTAATAGGTTAGTGTATCCCTTTTACGTTTATTATTATATTTTTGGCCTTTTGTCATCATGTTCTATTTTTTTCAAAACATTTTCTATGCTTCCTTGCTATACTTTATTTCTCTTACTTTTTATGTGATTTTCTCTAATTTTTAAAATTTGCATAGATCTACAGCTTATTTTATTTACTTCAGAGGTAGTAATGGTTTGACCAGTAATGACTTCATATCTTTAATAAACATACTGAAACCTGGATTTCTCAAGCTTCTGACTTCCAGAATAAAGCCCTACTCTGAGATGTCTTCCTGGTTTTGGTTGTTCTGCTCCACGTTTTTTTTTTTAGTTTTATTGAAATCATTTGTAGTATGTATCTCTGCTTTCAAGAATTGTAAGCAATACAGTCAGTATGTAGTAGGCACATAATTTTAATGAATGGGTAAATATCACAGTTCTTTAGACTTGATTCTATGTTTAAATGGTTTCCACAGCCATCCCAGCCCTTTTGTGCATGGCTCCTCATTTCCAAGTCTTACTTGGATTCATTTCTTTGTTGCTAGAGTCTGTCTTCAAGGAGGTTTTTTGATTGTTTACTGGCTTTTAAAAAAAAAATTTACACTTGTTTAAAAAAGTTTATTTTTAATAAAATTTATTAATAATTAATAATTAATTGATAATAAAATTATTTTAATAAAAATAAATCCCCAGTGTGGGGCTCAAACTCATGACCCTGAGATCAACAGTTGCATGCTCCACCAACTGAGCCAGCCAGGCGTCCTGATTGCTTACTGATTTTAATGAAAAGTTTCAAACATACCCAAGATAGAATGATGCAGATTTAACAGTTACTAAGATTTTTGCCACGATTGTTTAAGCTATTCTCCTTTATTCCCCTGAAGTATTTTAAAACAAATTCACAAGATCTCAAGTTATATTATACCTAATACGTATCTCTCTCTCTCTCTAAAAATACAAGTATCTCCTTGTATAACTCAATGTCATTATCATAGCTAACAATATTAACAATTCCTTGGTATCATACTCCATTCATGCTCCAACCTTCCCAATTTTCTCAAAAAATACTCTTCAAGTATGCCTCCCCCCCCCAAGTAAAAGGTATAGAGACACATGTATCCCCAGGTCCTTGATGTTGGTGAGGAGCCTGAGGTTCGGAGAGGTAAATTGGCCTCCTCAGGTCATCTGCTTTTGTTAGACTCAAGTTCGTGCCTGTGTTGGTGAGTTTTGAGTTTTGTACCCTATGCCTGGCTGCCTCGGCCTGCTTACCCACAGTGGGATGAAGCAGCTAACCTCAGCCTAAAGCTTCAGCCCGTAGGTTTAAAGGCTAAAGCTAGAAGAGACTGGTGTGAAGGTGAGCACCACCCAGGAAGCCTCACACCAGCACAGAGCAGTTTCTCACTGGAAGATGGTGTGGGTTGCCGTGGTGAGGCAGTTCCAGCCCCAGCCCTGGCCAGTGTGGTTTCTTCTTTGGTTCTGTGTCTACTTTGGGGACCCCTCCTGAGGCAGGGGCAATGGCAAGGCCCCCTAAAATGAGGACACGTGGCTATAAAGAGCTCTGAAAGGTTATGGAGGAGTGTGGGCTCTGGGATCTTGGCTTTGCTGCTCATTCATTGTGCATTGGGCATGTTCATTGACCTCTCTGATTCAGCTTCTGCCTTCGGAAGATGGAATCATAGTACTCACCTTTCCAGGGTTGTTGTGAAGACTGTGTGATCTAGGTGAAAGCATCCCCAGCACGTGCCAGGCAGAGTGGCTGTTTATAAATGGGAGCATAATCCCATTTCTCTCTGCCAGGGAGGAGGACAGAGCATTGTGTCAGCACCAGCCATCTCCCCCCACCGCCCCGCCGCTGTCCCCCCACTGCCAAACACCTCCCACAGACCTTTCCTCTCTCCCTTGCTACTGTACAAGGTGGTCTGGTGGCCAGGGGCCCTGCTTTTATGGGGCGTTGGAGAGAAGAAGGGAAGGACAGGGCGGAGCACTGGCCCTGTTGTGTGCTGTCACTTCTCTCCACCTGGTCTGGTGTGAGGCCATTTCATGGACAGGGTGCTCGGCTAGTCCGGGAATTGCCCCATTTTCTTCCCAGAGCGTTATGGATTATTTCTAATTTCAAATCGAGAGACCCAGTTCATTGACGCAAGACGTTGGCAGAGATTGTTCTCTTAGGCTGTGTGGGGGGCAGAACCCCGCTCAGAGTTGGGGTTGGAGCTCAGGGGCTGTGGAAATGCTCTTCACCAGCGAGTATGCTGAGAACACAAAGGAAATGTTTGTGGTCCTTTTGGAGTGACTGGAGTAAACATGTACCTCACCTAGAAGGGAACTGGGGCCCAGGAGCTTGACAAAGCTAGACGGCCCATGCAGCGAGCCACACAAAGGAGGACATCAGAACCAATTGGGCTCGAGAGGGCCTAATAAATTGTGTCCCTCACAAGGACCCGGCCTTTTCTGTTCCCTGGGTGGGCCACATGTGCTGCGCTCTGGAGAAGATTGGGAACAGCTGTTGCCGTTGAGTCATATCTGGTCCACGGGCCAGCGGCTGGCGCCTCTGGTCATTCCGTCCTTTTTCACAGAGCTCGAGGTGATTTGGCCCTCTCCCCAAAGATCCTGGGGAACTGCATGCTCAGCATCCTCTGTGAGGCGCTGGCAGCTGGGGCTTCCGTAGCCTCCTGCTGTGTCCTCTGCCCGGAATGGCCTCTTCTCTTGGCTTTCCGGCCTCCTCCCTCCCTCAGTTGATAAATTCCCCTCTTCTGTGCTTGCTTAGCAGAGAGTCCTCGTCTTACTTTGATGTGCTTCCCTATGCTGCTATTTCGGGCTTGTGTGTGTCTCCCCCATCAGAGTGGGAGCTCCTTGAGGGCAGGGACTGGGACCCAGGCCAGAGGACCGCATATAGATGTATGAAGTGGAGTGGAAGTGAACTTTTATTTCAGGGCCTGGTAGCTTGGTTTGCAGGTCCTGTATGAGGTGTCTTGGGAAATCAGGAGTGGGGAGGGAGAGGGGACAGCCCCTCCACTGCTGGCCTGCCTGTCGCTCCCTTGCGGCGTAGTCAATAAACTTCCATCTCCTTCGGAAAAGAAAAAAATAGTGGGGAGGGAGAGCCCCCCAGTATAGGCCTGGCCTGCCCTCTGTGCCCTGTCCCTGTGGCCGCTTGTGCACGGCTCTGACACGGTGGGCTCTGCAGGCCGCTCTGCAGTGAAATGTGTTCCTGCTGCTCCATCTGAAATGTGACCTGCCATGCCTTCTTCAGTCCCCTCTGTCTCCGTCCAGAAAAATGTCTAATTGTATCTTGAACTCATTTACATTGCTTGCTTCAATGGCCTCACTTGGCAGCCGAGGCCATATGCTAATTCCACCCTTTTCATGAAGGAATTTTGCTGATTTTACTTACTTTTTATGGTAGATTTTCCCCCTTCTTTTCTTCTTTTTTCCTCCTGTTTCTCCAATAAAGTTTCCCAAGTCCACTCTCAGGCTCATTGACTCCTCAGTCTCAGCAGCTCACTCCAGATGGGCCTTGCCCTTCCAGTCAGCTTGGGGTTAGTTCCGAATGCCCTGCCTTGGTTTCTGTGCTTCAGAGGAGGGGCTCTCTGGGGCCTGGGGACCCATTTCTACAAGGGCCTGTTTGTCTGAGGCCACAGCAACAACTACTCTTTCTCAGAACAACCAGAGTGCTGGAGTTGGGAGAGTGGCCCTGGTTGCCCTGCCGTGTGAGGGATGAACCCCCCACTTTAACGATGGTGGAAGGGGTCTGAGGCCCAGCTCTGCCTTTGGCGGAAGTGGACGAGTTCCTTTACCACCCTGAGTTCCGTTTCTTCGTTTGCACAGTGGACATGTGAGGAGCCATCCCCCATTAGGGGTTTGCTTGGGGTCTTCTCCAAGTGAACGCAGCCCTTGGCGGCCCCTGGGACCCCTCTCTGCAGGTCCCGGGCCACCTTATTTTCAGGGCATGTGGTCCTGGCCCTGACACAGTTGCTTCAGTTGCTTAGCTTTTCTTCCTTTTCTTTCTGTTTCTGAGCAAGCACACATACGTTTTTGGAGTGCACCAGAATGTCACCACTGAAGGGTAGAGTCTATTGTTAATAGAGGGGACATTCTAAGTAATTTAAAAGGCTTAATCCTCCTGGTCTCACAGTTCTTTTTACTCCATTAATATTTGTTGAGCACCTACTCTGTGTTGCTGAGTGTGAGGGATTCTGTGGGAAAAAGCCAGTCTGGTCCCTTTCCTGGTGGGTGAGGCTGCAGGGAAGCCAGTGAATTGCAGGACAGGGCTCTTCTGGGCAGTGTGGGCACTGTGGGACCCCAGGGAGGGCCACCTCTTCCAGACCGGTGAGAGTCGGGGAAATACCTGGGAGGTGACGTCTGAGCTGAAATTGGAAGGCTGAAGTGCCAGGAGAAGGGACAGGATAAAAAGAGTGCTTTAGGCCCCTGTCTTTGTGCCAAGGCAAAATCTTGGGGTGGGCAAGAATGTGGCTGGAGCAGGGAGTGTGAGGAGGCATGGGGAGTGGTGGATGGGGCTGGGAGGTAGGCTGGTGGGGGGGAGCACCCATTGCCCTCCTCTCTGTTCCTCAGTGGGAGCCCTGGTCTTCCCACTGCCTTCTCCACACAGGGTAACACAGTGCCTTTAGAAACCAGGACTCTGGGTGCAGAGTGCCTGTCCCTGCCACTGACTAGCCCTTTGATTTGGGGCAAGTGATTTAAACTCTGCCTTGATGTATTCATCTGCAAAAAGGGGGTGTTGATAATAGTACCTACATGCTAGGAGGACTGAATTAAATGAGCTCATGCATACACAGCACTTACAACAGCGCCTGGTTCATAGGAAGCACCCCATTAAATTTTGGCTGTGAGGACAACGCTCATTTCTTGTGGAAAGGGCTTATACCAAAGACTCGGTAAGGATAACTTCTGCCCTACAGGAAATTCCAGCTGGTGTCTCTGAGGTTTTCCTGCTTCATTCTTCCAGGAAAATCATTGTCTTAAGTTATTTTCAGACTTTCTACCCACTGTGGGTATTTTGAGACTCAGTATGGAAACCTGTGCTTGAAATCGTAGGGAGAAACTCCACCAGTGAGAAAATAACATATCAGACAGTGTTTGCAGCATTTATGTGCAGGAACTGCTTCAGTGCTGAGGTGGGCACTTTTCTGTCATCCCCATCTTTATACGGTACTGCTGTACTGTGACTGCTGTGCTAGGCGAGGGCCTCAGTCTAGGGTGTTAGAACGTCGGGGGCCCGGCCCTGTCTCTCGTCTGGCCTGCAGGACACTGAAGGAAGGGTTCATCCCGGAAAAAAAGGGTAGCGTGCCCTCAGTTGTCACCAGGCCCCAGAGGACCAGAGCAGGGGGACAAGAGGCCACAAGCCTGGGGTTAGACAAACCTCAGCTTGGACCTGGCCCGGCTGGGCCACGGGGTGAGCATGGTCCCTTCCTGGCATCCACCTTCCCTACCCTCATCAAGGCCAAATGTGGGACATAGGAGCCATTGGCCATGGGGCTGTCAAAACTCCCAGCTCAGCCGACTGATCTTGAGTGCTTTTCTGATTCAGACAGGTAAGAGCCAAAGAAGCTAGTTGTTTATTCTGTTTCTTCCAACTTTCCTTTCTAGAGAAAATTCCCTTCACAGATCTCACACTGGAGAGCTGCGGGCCAGTTTTGGCCCATGGACATGTTTTGTTTGGGCCATACAGTTTAAACACTTTTTTGAATTGGTTGTCAACATTTAAAAATTGGGAAATTTCATATAATAGTCCAGATTTTTGGCTTGTCTTGAAAAATCAGAAGATCTGGCAACTCCAGGCCCACATTCCTGTCTGGCCACATGGGCTGGAGCTGAGGAGAAACTGTCCTTTCCAGCTGGGCCACTGGCATTTCGGTTCCCTCTAGACTCACACCTTATCTTGTCTCTAGCCCACGTCACTCAGTTGAGGTCCCCCACCCCCACCCCCCCGCCTGCCCCGGGCCTTGCAGGCTTTTATGTTCGGGAACACGGCCACTCACTGTCTCCATTCCAGGATGGGGCTTTGTCCAATGCTACAATTTGTGAGAATGAGAACTCACGTCCAAGAATATTGGTAATTATCACTTCCATGGTTAAGCACCTGCTGTGTGCTGGGCCCTGGGTTATGAGGTTTGCATTCATGATCTGTGAGCCCCACACTGCCCTATAAATAATATATGATCCCCATGTTGCAGATGGGAAAGACTGAGGCTCAGAGAAGTAAAGGCCCTTGGACGAGTCTCATTAGGCATACAGATAGGGGAGGCTGAAGTGGGGTCCAGCATGTTCCCTGCAGAATCTGTGTATGTCTCCCTCTCAGACATTGGCCCTCATTCTCACTGTGAGCTGCACACCTGCAGGTGTTTCTCCTCACATCTCTCCATAGGAAAGGAAGATGTGTGTACCCTGAAACCCAGGGCCTGCCTGCTTCTAGAGATGGAAAGGCTCCTGGTGAAACTTCCTGCAGTTTCCCTTCGGGATCACAGGGTGCTATCTTCAAGAGAAATCCTCTCAGGTGCCACTTCAAGGGGGGAGGCCTGGTGGACCAAAAACGGCCTTACATCAGGCAGACCCAGGTTTGGCTCCAGTTTCACCATGACCTAGCCGTAGGAGTTGAGCCATCTGGCTCGAACTATCTCTGCACCCCTCACCCCACTGGCTGCTTCCTTTTTTTTGCCTCCCTCCTCTCTCTCCTGTCTTCCCTCTCCTGCTCCATGCCCTCCTCTCTCACACTTAGCACTTAACTTTACTCTTCTGAGCCTCTGGTTTCTCATTTGTAGATGTCTATTGCTTGGGACTATGGCCAGCAAGCTTTAGACCCTCCGTAACTGGTTAGCCGTTAGGAACGGTGAGCCTCTTGCTCATTTTCACATTGGAAATCACACTGACAGGGCCCTAGGGTTATGGAGTTTTAGTGAAAATATTGACTTAAAAAGTAGCATTTTCCCCAGGGCACCTTGATCAAAGCATTGGGAAGACCTGGGATACACTGAATTACCCAGGTCCCCGTAATGCTGGGTCCTCCTGTTCTTGTGGACCAGGTACCTTCTTTGTTCCAAGCACTGTGTGAGGCGCATAACTTTCTAAAAGGTTAGCAGTGGTTTTATCTCCATTTCACAGATGAAGAAATAGGCCCAGAGGGTTTAGGTGTTATGTGAGAGGCACAGCAGCTGGTAAGTGGAGCAGAGATTCAGACTTAAATCCGAGCTGACCCTCCCCAAAGCTTGTGCTCTTCACACTCCACCATGGGGCCTGACTGTAACCTCTGCCCTGGCACCTGAACAGATCCAGAGTATCAAGTGACTACATAACAAAGATTCAGGAATTCTCTGTCCCTCGTAAGGTCCTGCTGTTTCTGGTCGATCACCAGGTCTCAATATTGATTCGTACTACTTGGGGAGCGGGGGGGGCTCCCTGGTTTAATTCTGAGATTCTGGGCCACCTTCCTGTGCCCACCCCTGGCTGAGAGACCTGAGAGAGACTGGATGACCCACGGGACAGGGTCTCTTTCCTTTGTGCTGTGAAGTTCGCCTCAGCCACTCTAGGACGGGCTTTCTTTGTGATTTACATTCCCGTGTCCACCTCTTACTGTTTTGTCCAGAAGAAGTTCTTGAATCCATATTTGGTGATTTGTCTCTCTGTTTCTCTCCCCCCCACCCCAAGGTGTCTGCCAAAATCCTGTATAATTCGTATCATCTCCCAAGCTGTTACAGTATATGAGGGCAGAGGATAATTTCGTTATATTTTGAAAAAAGATTCTCAGCAAAAGTAAGAAAGGAGGGGGAAGTTTTCATACTCACTGCATGAAATAGACAATATTTCCTGAAACAGGAGATACGAACCTCAAAGAATTTAAAATAAAACATTCATTTTCTTATTTTTTTAAAGAAGGAAAACGAGGGGGAATAAAGTAGAATAGTCAGTCTTTTTATCCTAAGTACAGATGAAATTGATTAAACCTTAAAGACTGGCCTCCGTACACCCGGTTTATTAATTGAAGAATTTCCTCTTACCCAGAATGGGAAGTTCACATTAAAATCGAGCTTGCCCCTGAGTGGCAGTGACACTTGAGAACTGAACATTTTCCACAATCCCATTTTCTCTTCGGTGCTAGAGGAAATCCTAAAATGGTTAAAAAGTGGGGGAGGGGGCTTACAGGGGAGAGGGAGCAGAAACCGTACATTTTAAGGAAGCCTTCTTTCATTTCCTTGTAAAGCATGAAATCAAATTATAGCTCATGGCCCACAATTATTTTATTTCTACATTTCAAATTCCATTTTCTGCTCCTTTTCACTGCTCTAGAACAGGAGTTGTACTGTTGTGCAAAGTCAGCTAAAAAGATTACCCCAGATAGACTATGACACAGTAGCTTAAAGAAGCAAACAGGCAAAACTCCCTGTTAAGTGGGGAGTCGAGGCCCTGCAGAACCTGTGCATCTGCCTCCATCCGGAAAGGGGGTGGCAGAGGCCAGCACCCCCTTTGGCCCTTTGATCCAGGGAGCACGGACACCTCTGTTCTTGCTGCGATGCCTGACCCTGCCTTTGCCCCTCTCCTGAGGGGGGGCAATGTGAATGGTGTTTACTCCAGGGCCTCCTAAGGGTGGGCCACCCGCCTGGTGACGAGGAGCTGGTACAGGGGGGTGCCTGGCCCATGATTAATACTCCTGCTTGACAGGGTTGGAAGGTCATGCCTATTCCAGTTCTCATCCTGCCCCTCCCGTTCTGTCGGAGGGAGACTCGTTTTAGTGCTATAGGGTGTCTTACTAGCTCTTGCTGATCCCTGGTCAGCAGCCAGCAGGCCTCGGGTTCAGAGCTGTAGCAGCCAGCATTATCTAGTTAGCGTTTAACAATATTGCACCACGTCGCTTTGTGTTCTCGTTCTGTTTATCTTTATGCTTAACTTCTACTCATGGCAAGTTTCATGCATTTATTGTCATGTAAAGTTCTTTTAAATATAAATGCATTTGAGATACAAAAAAAAAATGACTTAGCCCACATAAGTAAATAACCATAGAAGTGGTATCCACAGGCATGGCAGAGATGAGAGGTGATGCATGGACAGGGAGCCCTGGTGTAATTCATACTCCCTCCCTGCAGCCCGCCACAACTGTTCTGAAGACCTCCAGCAAAGAGCCCTCTAATTGTGTAAAGATGTCATCTGCATCTTTACTAGCCCTGCCTCTCAGGAAGTTCTCTTATAGATCTACCTGAGTTCCTTCATGCTTCCGTTCAAGATCACTTCCTTTGTATTTCCCTCCAATGAGGAACATGTGGTCTCAACCTCTGAACTTGACAGCTCCTGATTTTCTCTTCCCTTGGCCTTGTGGCGGGCACATGCTGTGTGGTAGCATACTGCTCTGGGTTTGACTTCAGACCTCCAGTTGCTAGCTGTGCGGACTGTGGGAGAGTCACTTCAGATCTCTCCAAGTCTCAGTTTCTCCATTTATAGAAAGTGTGCATAATAATAAATTCCTCCTTCTTGGGCTGTTGTGGAGATTGATTGGAATTGTGGGCATGGTGCATTCTTGGGCATTCAGTGAATGTTCATTTTCTTTCTCCATTTCCCCAACTTCCTGATACTTTAGTCATTGTTTTATTTATTTTTTTATTTTGAAATAATATCAAACTTACAGAAGATTTGCAATAGTACAGAGAACTCCCACATGCCCTCCACTCTTTAGTTACCCTTAGGACCGACCGTCTCTGAATGTGTTGTCTGGTTTTGGTGCACCCGGGCGTGGGGGTTGCTCTCCAGCAAGTCTGACAACCGCCGACTGGGGGATGAGGACAAGTCTGTGGTTCCTACATCAATCTTGCGGAAGGGCAGAATGTCATTAACGAAACATCTTTATGACCCCTAGACAGACATAATGGGGTCTACCTCCATCTCTCTTCTGCCGCCATCCCCCAACGTTGCATTGTTACAACTTGTAGAATCAAGTCCAGGCTCTTTAAGGAGAGTTTCCTAGCAGGAGAGATGCATGCCAAGGATGGTGTCTGAGATGCTTTTATGTGTGCATAGGTACCGCATTAAGAGACATCAAGCACTGCAAGAGAGTTATTCTGTCTTCAGGGTTCTTTAAATCCTCTGAATCCATTAAGGAAAAGGTGTCTCTCTGTTCAGTGTCTGGAGTTTTAACACTTCTCAACATTGTGAGCTCCGTACCTATGACAGCAACTGTGTCTGGCTAGAATGTAAATAGTGTTTTATTTTCATGTACTTGTTTTTGGTCCTTTTTTTTTTTTAATTTTTAAAAACAAATTGATTTTGAATCAGTAATATATGTGTGTGGTTTGAAATTTAAAAGGTACAAAGCATAGACAGTAAGAAATAGGTCCCGCATGCACCCATTCCCTGCTTACCTGGTTTACTTCCCCAGAGATAAACGACTGTGATGTTTCTTGTAAAAATTCCAAGGACAGTGATTTCAGGCATATACTTTCTCATGCACAGCCTGTAGAGATGGCAGTATACTGTGTACGCTCTCTTGGTAGGACTTCCACCTCGAGAATAGGACCGCTCTGTGCTTTTCAGTAGCTGTGTAATATTCTGTTACGTGGTTATCCCGGAATGTAGGTAACAGCCTCCCTCCTGATGGGCAGCTAGGCTGCCTCCACGTTTTGGCTACTACAGACGCGTTGCAACAATGGCCTTGAATGTGCCTCATTTGCATGTGGGGTGTTGCTGGATCACAGTACACACTTTTGATGGTTGTTGCCAGGATGGCCTCCAAAGAGGTTTTGTCAGCACATGTCCCAAATGGACAGGACTGTCTGTCTCTCCACATTCTTAGTGGCAGGGTGTCGTCAGTGTTTGGAGGGATGACGTGGCCCTGGAGCGGCAGAGCTTGACTTTGAATTCTAGCCCTTTCCTCCCAGTGCTGTGACCTGATCTCATCTCTAAATAGGCGTAGTGATGCAAGGTTATGTGGAGGGTGCTAGGAGTCAGTAGCACCTGGCAGGGCAAGGACTTACTACTCCTCTGGCCCTTTGATTGTGGTATTATTTTGTCAACCCACCAGGTGAAAAAACTAGTCTTAGCGTCATTTCAATTTGCATTTTTCTTGTTATTGGTGAGGTAGGGCATCTTATTACATGTCTGAGCTCTGTGTATTTCTTTCTTTGCCCTTGCTTCTTGTCTGACTTCCTTCCAGCCACCCCACTCTCCTTGCTGGTCCTTGGACACTCGGACCCCCTGACACCCCATACGGTCTTTGCACCGGTCCCTCCCGCTGCCTGGAATGCTCTTCCCCTGGTTAACTGCCAGCTTCTCTCCTCCGCGTCCTGGCTCAAATAGCTCCTTCTCGGTGAGGCCCATCCTGACAGCCTGAATTAAACTTGTAACCCTCCTGCCTCCTGTACATTCCTGAGCCGTTTTTTCCTGCTCTCTTTTCCCCCAGGACACTTACCATCCTCCCCCCGTCTGTGAGACTCACGTATTATATGTGTTGTTGGCTTTTAGCCTTACTTCACTGGCTGGTGAGTCCCTCTTGTAAGACTGTCATCTGTCCTCATCTCTGGTGTGCCAAGCAGCAGTCTAAGGTCTGGCAAGTAGGAGGTGCTCAGTGAATGTGCTTAGTATGAGCTATCTGGAGAGATTATTGCCATTTTGGATTGGACCATTACTCTTTTTATTATCAGTTTGAAGAAGCTTTTTGACGATTAAGGGGAGTAGTCCTTTGTGGCTAGTGCGTCCCTAGTCATGTTGGCCTTTATCATATTTTTGTCCATGCAGAAATGTTTGATTTTTATGTTGTTGAATTTGTCAGTCTTTCGTATTTTTTTTCTTTTTTATATCTTTCTGGTTTTGTGTCTTACCTAGATGGGTTTTGTTTTGTTTTAAGATTATAAAATTTTTTTTCACGGTTTCTTCCAAGATCTTTATGGTTTTATATTTTTATGTTTAAAGCTTTGGTCCTTGGAAATTTATTTTGGTGTGATGTGTGAGGTAGAGCCTCAACTTTAGTTTTCTCTAGATGGCTGCCTGCTGTCCCCGTGTCCCAGGTGAGTGCTTTTCCCCCCCGTTGACACATGTGGACAGGGAGGCCCAGAGAAGGACGGCTACTCACCCCATCTCGCAGCACGTCTCATTCCTCACCACCGCCCTCTCTCAGCTCTGCGGGGGTTTTGCCACGAGTCGCCAGCATTTATTGTTTTTTGGCTTTTCTTCCTTTTGGCGGGGGCCCAGCACCTCTATTTGTCTGCTGTCTTGTCCACAGCTGTGTATTTGTTTCCTCGGTCTCTTACACGGGCTCTCTTTGTTGTTTCCCCTGTTCCTCCACTGCTAACATCGCTCCCATTGTTCTCCTCCCGGGTTTCTTTAGGTGCTGATGAATGCCTCCTTTCGCTGCCTCCTGGAGGACCGTGCCTCTGGCTTGGGATGCGTCCTAGAGGACTCTGGCGGTTTGCCTTTGCACCTTGTCTGCTCTCCTTCCTCCTCCCATCCTCAGGGCCTTTCCCGCTTGCTCTTCGGCATGCTGGAGAGTTCCCAGGAGATGCGGCAATAGCCAAGAGGCAGCTGGCAAAAGAAAAGGAAGACATTTTTAAGTTAGTCAGCCCTGGGTTCTAGCCCTGATTCTCCTGTTTACTGTTGTGTAACGAGACCTCAGATTTCTCTTTATTAAAATGGGAGACTCTCCTCCTCATGGGATTTGGTAAGGGCAGAGCTAACACACATCAAGCATGGGTCATGAGCCCATGTGCCTGTTAGGAGCCGGCTGGTGGCATAAATGCCAGGGTATGAGGCAATAGGGAGTTGTGAGGAGAGGGAGGGTTGTTAATTCGTCGTGGGACCTGGAAGATGTCCAGTCCTGCCTGCCCAGGTTCTCCTGCTTGGGTGTCTCCCTGCTGGCCTGGTGGAATTCGGCAGGATGTTTGTGGAGGACCCTACCTTTGCAGGCTGGGTTAGAACAATAAGGACTTCCTGCCCATTGGTGGGCACAGTGCTCCCAGCTGTTGGCTGGCACTCACCAGTGCCCCCTGTGAGGGCCCTCGGAGATACTGCTGGATTGGGGGAGGTATTGCTAGTATTTGTTCCATGCTGCCATTAATACTCTCCCTTCTTCTCAGCCAGTAAAGGGCATGGGGCCTATGGGGGAAGGAGATGGCCCCTTTTGAGCTTCTATGGTGCTGGGCACCGTGATACAAGTACCTATATGATAGCAGCTTGTGTTTATTGAGCTCTTAGTATGTGCCACGCGCTGTGCAGGCCCCTGCCCTGTAAGGTGTTGTGTCTGGGTCAGCAGGCTACAGGGGAGGGATCCCAGGCTCCGAGAGGTCACGAGGTCTCTCTGCCTGAGGCTGCACAGCTGGCAGGAGGGAAGCGGTGCCTGGGCTTGGGGGCTGGCTCCTCTGCCTCCCCGCCTCCCCGCCCTGCATCTCTCACGTGCCTGCCAGGGCATTGCAGGTGGGCTTCCAAGCCGCTGCTATTTTCCTCCCGCCAAAGGGCAGCACCCACCCTCACCCCCCCCCCCGAGGATTCTTTTGCTCATGTGCCCCATTTGCAAGTATGCCATCCCTCTGCGCTATCTCCTACCTCCATGTCTGAGATTTTCTATCAGGTCTGTAGAAATCAAAATGGAGTTATTGTCCCTATTTTACAGACGGGGAATGAGAGCTCAGAGAGGCTATATAGCATTAAGAAACTTCCCTTTGTCTGAAATTGTTCCTACCAGAAAACCATCATCTGGTAGGAACAAGGGTCACGGGCACTGGGGCCTCCTCCAGTGACTGGGATCTCCTTTGGCTTTCTGGTCCCCTACTGGAGGGGCTGGGCCTGGCCAGCGCCTCCAGTCTGTTGGACTCCTGGCCTGTCCTGCGGTGTGTGAAGTGACCCTGGCAGTTGTGTAGTGGCATGGGACATCACGAATGTGTGACTCCAGCGAGGGGAGGCAGGGAGGGCAAGGAGAGGGGCTGGCGGGCAGTGTGTGCAAGTCAAACATGCCGCCTGTGCCCTGGTGGGTGCTAGGTCCATGGACACCATGGGGGCCCCACGCCTGACCACTCCGAGAACTCTTCCTTCTCCACGCCCCACACTCAGTCAGTAACCTCACTCCTTTGTCCACATGTGTTTGCATGGGGGGCTCTTGGACAGGTGGGAGCAGTACGACTCTGAATGTGAGGCTGGGCTGAGAGCTTGGCTCAGCACTGACAGCCCTAAATGCAGCTCTGCTTACTGAGGGCCCGGCGGGCCTTCCCCTTTGATTCCCCCGCCAACCTCTTGCAGTGGGCATCTTTGTTTAGATTCTGATTTACAGATAAGGAAGCAGAGGCCCCCAGTGGGGCTGTGGTTTTAATGCCTGGTTGGGTGTCTCCAAGCCCTGCTCCCACCTCTTCCTCCCACTCGTGGCCCTTGGCTCCCCACCTGAACATTGACCTTCTTTGCTAAGCCCCTTCCATATCCAAACCCTCTGATTCTGTGCTGAGGAGGGCAGGACAGACAGCCCTGGTTCACAGCTGTTCACTGTACTGTGCCAGTAGGAATCTGACAGGGAAACTTCAGGTCACTGTACTTTGAGGAAAGTATGCAAAAGGAGGAAAACTAAGTTGCACAGAATGGACACACACCTGAGTGGACTCTCAGGGGGCCAAATGGCCCCCATATTATGGAAGTCTTGACACCTCCTGGCAGAGAGTCAGGGCCAGGACAGGTGAGCCTGTATTGGTGTCAATCCAATACTGGGTTTTCACCCTTGCTGGATAGCTTGGGACAAGTTATTTAACCTGCCTGAGCCTCAGTCTTCTTGCCTGTAAAATAGAGAAGCAAGCAATACATTGAATAAATGAATACAAACAATAGCAATGAGGGCACCTTGGGATTGTAGAGCTGCAGCCCCTCCTCCCACCCCTGGGCCCCAAGGGGGACTTCTGACCCCTGCTCTGCTGTCCTGCAGTACCCACAGGGGCATGCACGTGTGTCCCCACCCATGTACAGAGTAAGTGCTTCACTCTGGACACAGGATCGCTCAGGGACAGAGGATGCTGTGGTAGAAAGAAGTCAGTGGGTCCGAGTTCACATTGCTCTGACTGAGTCCTTGCTCCTGACCTTGACTTGGTCACTTCACCTCTCTGAGCCTTTGTTTTCTCATCTGTGATACCCACATGGCAAAGTTGAGGTGCAGTTAAGACGAGAAGCAGATCTGTAGAATACCACGTGCGTGCCACAGTTGGAGTTGTAGAAGGAAAAGCAGTCAGAGCTGCTCATGTTATTGAAGATTTCCTATGGCCTAGGTGCTGTTCTGAGCCCTCCCCACATGTTGTCTCCTTTAGTCTTCACTGCGGCCCACTGACTGGGCTCATCCCCGTCCTCATGCTCGCGAGGACGCCAAGGCACACAGAGGTCTGATGTATTTAGGCACATGGGTCATATTAATAATAGTATAGAAATGGGCACTATAATTTTCTATTATATATATATATATAATATATATTTTATATTTTATATATATATTTTATATTATACTTTATAGGACAATGTATTTACATTATTTATTGAATATTTAGTAAGTCACTGGTTAAAAATACATTTTTCTTTATTTTAAATTTAATATTGTTTTCTCCTTTTTAGGGTGTACATAGCTTTTGATTAAAAAATCAAATTTTATGATTAAAGATGTGATTTTGAGGTTGCTAAAATGTTTAAAGTTTTATATTCCGTTTCTCTAGCCGAAATCTTTTCTCTGAACACACTTTTTTCTTCAGTCTCAGAAGGAAAATTACATCTCACAGATAACTTACACTTTGTTAAATGCTGACCTTTGTAAGTTTTTCTTTATTTTTATTTTTGAAAAGATTAAGATATATAATCTACAGAATTGGAAATTGTAACTTTTTAAAGTACTGAGAAACTTTAACCCTGTTATAATTATTCTGCAAACCTTTAAAGGGATCTATAGTCAGAACAACTAGATGAAAAGGTCTGATAGACGGAAAAATATAGAGGGTCATTTGTAAGCTGCAAGTTCCTGACTTGTGTTTCCCGCCCACTTGCTCGCTGTGCCCCTCTGGTCTCAGAATGGTTTCCTACCCTGGGTTCATGGGAATTGGGAAGGACACTGTTTGATTCATTCTTTGGAATACTGGGGATTTTGAAAAAGACAAGACGGGCCAGTTATGTCACTTCCTGTCGTCTGATGAAAAGTTTGAGGACGAAACGGGAGTAACTGAGAGCTGCTGCTGGGCAGCGGGCACTTGCCTGCTGCTGACCCCTGGTTCGCAGTGGGGCCTGTCAAGTCGCTGTGACCTCTGGTCTCTTTAGAAGTGCCTGATGTTGGCTGCGCCTCATCGGGTCTGCTCAAGAGCCTGGCCTTTTGGAGCAAAGCTGTGTGCTCCTCTCAACAAAGGCGGCTTGTAGATGCTGGAGTAAGGCCGCAGAGGAAATCCTCACCAGCCTGAGTGTTTGGGGCCTGGCTGCACTTGTCTTTCTGGGTTTGTCAGGCCAGTTTCATTTCTGTCCCCAGGAGCCCAACAGGCATCATCAGTAAGATAGGCTAAATGCATGGAATACATGAGTCCTTCCCCTCAGCCACTGGGCCCAGACAAGGCATTCCTGGGTAGTGGTGTATACCAATAGGGAATTGAGTCACGGGGCTAGACTCTGAGTCCTGCCTAGAGCCAGACACCTACTGTTTTTCCCACTGTGCAAGTCAGTGGTGACCAGGGAAGAGTGCTTCAGTGGTGGGGCCAGGCTCCCTGGTGTCTGGTGGCCTTTGGTGCTCATTGGTCTAGAGCAAGTAGCCCCATGACTCTGAGTCCCACCTTCTTTGAAACAGTGGTTGTGGAGATTAAGTGGTTGACTAGCGCGCAAGGTGAATGTGCCAACAGGAAAGACTGCCCCTCCTCACCTTCCCTCCTTTCCCAGGAGTGAGCTTGGGTCATGAGTCACCCATAGAGCAGTCTTCCTCTGTAGCACCGTGACGATAATTTGGTCCTAAAAATCCCTTCTGGGGCAAAGGGGGAAATATCTGCATATTCCTGTATCCCCAAGATAACACCTTTTTTTTTTTTTTGTGAAACTACTTAAAAATCCTATTAAAAAGGACACAGTCCCTTCATTGGCCAACATTAGTCTTCCTAACATGGGTCAGGGCAGTTTCCTTTCATTGACTCCTTTGTAATTTGTCCCTCTGCTGCTGTTCAGCTCAGGTGTGGCTGTGTATTTAGGGCGTGCTCACAACCAGGCATGCATGTGTAATATAGAGTGCACACATACACACACACAACACCCCTATATGTACACGTGCACACACACACACTTACATATATGGTATTCACTGTTGAGGTAGCGAACCTTGGATTGCTCTTACCCTCCCTGAAAGAGCAGGAGCTTCCCACCCAGAATGGAAAGGACAGAAGAAGTGAGTAGCTATATTGCAGCCGTGGGTGGGAGGATCATGACGAAAACCAACTACTGTGAGGAGAAGACCCAGGAATCACAGAGGACACAACCTCCAGGCCTCCACATTAGTTTTCTGGTCTTTCTGTCTGCTGTCTTGGCAAGGCCAAATCTCTAGGCATTTGCCAAGTCTAAAACTGAGATATTTCCTGCTTGGATATTTTTCTTAGGTAGGATGGAATGAAAATGAGAAGATTGAGGCAGTAAAATGGTGTGGGTTTTGGGGTCCCCCAGCTCTGCTGCATGCTGGCTATGGGGCTCTGGGCGAGCTCTCTGTATTTCACGGGCCTCAGTTTCCTCCTCTCCAGATGAGGTAACGCGTCTATCCCTCATGGTGGTTGGTCATGAGGACTCCGTGAAATCATGTGGTCAGAGTCCCTCCCCCGAGGCCGGAGCTAGAAGGTGTGTGGTGGTCATTCATTTCCCACCCCACCCACTTTTATCTTAATACTTTAATTTGGCTGATTTTGCTTAACCTCAAACATCAGGCCACTTTCTGCAGAGTCCTCTCCCCCATTTCCCTTTCTAATCTTGTCTTCTCTCTCTCCTTGCAGGGGCCCAGATCATTGATCTGATGATGCTGGTCATTGATGTGACCAAAGGGATGCAGACCCAGTCAGCGGAGTGCCTTGTGATTGGGCAGATCGCCTGCCAGAAGCTGGTTGTGGTGCTGAACAAAATAGACCTCTTAGCTGAAGGGAAGAGACAGGCAGCGATTGATAAAATGACCAAGAAAATGCAGAGGACCCTGGAGAACACCAAGTAGGTTTGTTGATGAGTGGTGTATCCACTTGTATAAGCTGGTCCTGGGGCACAGGTCATTTCATTAACACAGATTGGGTAGGCAGGTGTCAGCCGTGGTAAGTGGGATCTTGCCTGGCATTTACTCTCATCAAGGGTAAAGGCTAAAATGCTGTTGCAAGAGACCAAAAAATACAGAAGCATAAGGAAACTAGAAGTTGATTTTTTAGGTAATTTCTTTTTTTTTTTTTTAAAGGTTTTATTTATTTATTTGAGAGAGAGAGAATGAGAGAGAGCACATGAGAGGGGGGAGGGTCAGAGGGAGAAGCAGACTCCCTGCCGAGCAGGGAGCCCGATGTGGGACTCGATCCAGGGACTCCAGGATCATGACCTGAGCCGAAGGCAGTCGCTTAACCAACTGAGCCACCCAGGTGCACTCTAGGTAATTTCTTAATGTGAATGGTTGGAGGGGGTTCTTCTCTGCACAGCATTCAGAAACCCAGGCTTCCTCCGTCTTGCTGCCCTTCTACTGTAGGGTGTGTCCTTGTCCGTGTGGTCAAAGCCAGGCATGGGCACTACTGCGTTCACGTTTGAAGGAGGGTCCCGTGTGTCAGGAATGGCTGGACCTAGAAGGGGCACACACACTTCCCACAGATTCTGTGGGTGAGGGAGGACTCAGTCCTACCTGCTCATGTCACCCATGCCGTGGTGTCAGAGAGCCCGGGAAACGGATCCCCTCACCATCTGCTTAGCTGCAACTCGGTTATCAAAAGGGGGAAATTGGTTTTTTGGTTTTTTTAATATTTATTTATTTATTTTTGAGAGAGAGAGAGAGAGAGAGTGAGAGCACACAAGCAGGGGGAGGGGCAGAGGGAGAAGCAGACTCCCCGCTGAGCAGGGAGCCTGAGGTGGGACTCAATCCCAGGACCCTGGGATCATGACCTGAGCCAAAGGCAGACGCTTAAACGGCTGAGCCACCCAGGCACCCCAGTGGAGCTTGGTTTTGGTGGACGACTGGATGTTTCTGTTTCAGAGGACTGTTAAATTGGATGGATGGATGGACAGACTTTGCTGTTGGAGGGGAGACCGGGAAAGACAAAATCACAAAGGACTGTCGTAGTATTTCACACCAATGGGTTTGTGATTTTGTCTTGCGGAAAGTAGGGAGTCCTTAATGAGTTTGTGCAAGGAAGTGGCTGAAAGGTTCTCCCATCCAGAGATAGCTGGCGGCAGGTGGAAGGATGGCTTGGTGACGAGGATCCAGGGGGAGAACAGACAGGGAGAGGCAGCGTGGTGGTGTTCCCAGGGAGAGAAATGTGGTCTGCGTTCAGGCTGTGGAGGAAGGGGAGGCTGACCTGGGGAGACCTTTAACAGGAGAAGCAACAGGCCTTGTCAAGTGATTGACTCTGCTTACTGTCCATGGGGGTGGCAAGGTGGCAGTGCTGCTGGGCAGCCTTGGGGGTGGTGGAAGGGGTCGGGGGACAGAGAGCTGCCCGCTCGCTCAGGCGGCCGCAGGAGTGACTTACTCTGATGTGGTCAAGAAAATGAGAAAATGTCCTTGTTGAGCACAGAGTGTTGGCAAACCTCATTGTTTTATCAATTCCCCTCTTCCTCTCCAGGCTAGTGCCTTTTGATCAATACTAAATAGCGGTCACTGGGAGACAGCGATGCTTCCTCTTTGCTATGCAGCCTGAGACAATATCCTGCTCCTTCCACCTCTCCTTCTCCTGCCTGTGGAGGGCAAGCAAGTAGAGAGTGTTTTTGTTTCCCCGTCATAAAGATTGATATGCCTTCCCATTTATGATTTTTTTTTTCAGATCCAACACCTGCAACTCTCCCTCAGAATTCTCAAGTTGGTTAAATTAAAGCTCCAGGCCTGTGAATGGGCCAAATATGTCATAAAAGATTTCCTAGCGCTGCCTTTTGTTAGCAAAATTCATCAATCCGATAAAATCGACACATTTAGATAAGTGTTGCATAAGAATTCAGACTTTGTTATTCCCAACGGAAGTGGATATGAGACTGTAAAAAGGAAGATAAAAAATTATATCTTCTTTTTAGTGAGTTATTTGATCTCCCTGCCGTTTTATTTACTTGTCAGAAAGGGGAGAACAGGTCCTTTGGACTCCTGCATAAAAACCCAGTACAATGTCAGTATCATTTGCTATATAAATGGGACCTTCTGGGAAGGGCTTGGGATACTTTTAAGGGTGAGTTAATACTAATTATTTTGAGTGGTTAAATTTAAGGCAAATTCTCACTTTGCATTTAAATTACTATTCCTATTTTAATTTATTGCTTGAAGGTCCAATTGTGGACTTTATCACACATCCAGGGGAAATTGTCCCCCTGAAACCTCTTCTGTCTTCATTCAGTGCCCAGAGGGCAGAGAGAACAACCCCCATACTGGAAGGGATTGCCCCCTTTTGGGTTGTAGCCAGTGGGTTCAAGGGCCCCAGGGCCAGGCCAGGTTGTAAGAGAACATTAGCTTTCACCTCTGTGCAGCAGAGAACTTTAAGTTATTTTAAGTGACCATTTCCTTTCCTTGTGGCCCCTTGTGAAGTGAATCTTTTGTAATGCTGCTCCAAATGCGAAGAAACTTTCTACCTAAAAAGGAAAAATTTGGACTGACGAATTATGTAAATATCAAAACCTGAAAACATGAAACCTGTTAAAAAACATAACTTATTTTTTCCCATCCAAAGAGCAATTGAAAGAAAATTGGGAAAAAGAGAAAAATGATTAAAAGAAAGAAGAAGCCACCCAAATATTTCTTTTCTCAGAATAGCTGCTGACATTTGGGTTTATTTCATTCCTATCTTTTCACTGTGTATCATATTACCCCCCCTTTTTCCTCCACATTACTTTGATTGTAGTAAAATCTGCATAACATAATATTTATTATTTTACCCATTTGCAAATATACAGTTCACTGGCATTAAATACATTCACAAAGATCCCAGGGTCCTGTGATTGAGTCCGGCATCTGGCGTTGGGCTCTTTGCTCAGCAGAGAGCCTGCTTCTCCCTCTGCCTGCAGCTCATCCTGCCTGTGCTCTCTCTCTCTCTCTGACAAATAAATAAATAAAAATCTTTAAAAAAAAACAAAAATTAAAAAAATTCACAAAGCTGTGTGCCCATCAGCACTCTCTATGCCGAAAGCGTTTTCAGAATCCGCAACATAAACTCTGTACCCGTTTAACAAGAACTCCCCCTTTCCTCCTCCCCTCTCCTCCCCTCTCCTCCCCTCTCCTCCCCTCTCCTCCCCTCTCCTTCCCCACCCCCAGCAGCCTTTATTCTGCTTTCTGTTTCTTTAACTTTGCTTATTCTAGGTACCTTATAGAAATGGAATCCTGTGTTTGGCTTTCTGTGTCTGGATTATTTCCCTTAGTGTAATGCTTTCAGGGCCCATCCATGTTGTAGCCTGTGTCAGAATGTCACTCCTTCATAGTGAATAGTGTTCTGTTGTATGTATGTACCTTATTTTGTTTGTCCATTCATCTGTGGATAAACACTTGGCTTGTTTCCTTTTGGTTATTGTGAATAATGCTGTATGAACATTGGTGTACAAATAGCTATTCAAGTCCCTGCTTTCAGTTTCTTTGGGTCTATACCTAGGAGTGGAATTGCTGGGTCATGTGAAAGTTTTATGTTTAACTTTTTTGAGGAACCACCAAACTGTTTTCCACAGTGGCTGCACTATTTTACATTCCCACCAGCAGTGTGTGAGGGTTGCCATTTCTCCACATCCTTGCCAACACTCGTCATTTTCCCTTTTTTTTAATAGTTATCCTAGTGGGTATGAAGTGGTATCTTGTTGTGGCTTCCTCGACCCCTTTTTGTTGGTTTATCCCCCCTGGTTTTATTGAGAAATAATTGACATACATGAATATATAAGGTTATGGCGTGACACCATGATGGTTTGATTTACATATGTTGTGAAATGATTATCACAGTAGGTTTAGCTAACATCCATCTTCCCATAAAAATACAATAAACAGAAAAGAAGGAAAGAAAAAAGGAAAAAAATGTTCCTGTGACGAGAACTCCTGGGACCTACTCTGTTAACAGGTTTCCTGTATATCACGTGGTAGTGTTAGTTAGAGTCATCACATTGTACCTCATGGCCCTAGGGCATATTTATCTCAGAGCTGCAAGTGGGTATCTTTTGACCACCCTCTCCAATTCCCTTTCCCCCCCACCCTCTGCCTGTGGTGACCACAAATCTGCTCTCTTTCTGAGTTTTGTTTTTTGTGTTTTTGTTTTTTTTAGATCCTGCCGATAAGTTGAAATCACACATTATTTGTCTTTCTCTGTCTGACTTATTTCACCTAGCTTAATGCCTTTGAGTTCATCCGTGTCGTGGCAGATGGTAGGATTTCCTTGTTTTTTATGGATGAATGATATCCATTATGTATTTATATACACCGCAACTTCTTTATCCGTTCATCCATCGATGGACACTTAGGTTGTTTCTATGTCTTGGCTGTTGTAAATAATGCTGCAATGAACATGAGGGTGCGGATGTCTTTCCAAGTTAGTGTCTTCATTTCCTTTGGATATATTCCCAGAAGTGGATCATATGGTAGTTCTATTTTTGATTTTTTGAGGTTCCTCCACACTATTTTCCATAGTGGCTGCAACAGTTTACACTCCCTCCCACCCAAACCCAGTGCACACAGGTTTCCCTTTCTCCACATCCACACCAACATTTGTTAACCTCTTGTCTTTTTGGTGATGGCCATTCTAACACACGTATGAAGTGATATTTCATTGTGGTTTTAACTTGCATTTTCTTAATGACTAGTGATGTTGAGCATCTTTCCATGTACCGGTTGGCCTTTCAAATATCTTCTTTGGAGAAATGTCTATTTAGGTCCTTTGCCCATTTTTCTATTGGGTTTTGTTGTTGTTTTGTTGTTGTTGTTGAATTGTAGGGGATCTTTATATATTCTGGATATCAATCCCTTGTCAAATATATGGTATGCAAATGTTTTCTTCTATTCTGTAAGTTGACTTTTTACTTTTTTCATAGTATCCTTGGAGGCACAAAAGTTTTTAACTTTGATAAAATCCAATATATTTATTTTCTCTTTTGTTGTCTGTGCTTTTGGTGTCCTATCCATGAAATTGTTGCCAAATCCAATGTCATGAAGATTTTCCCTAATTTCTTTTCTAAGAATTTTACAGTGTTAGCTCTTAAGTTTAGGTCTTTCATCTATTTCTATATATGGTAATTTTTTATATATGGTGTAAGTTTATATGTGGTGTAAGTTAAGGGCCCAGCGTCATTATTTGTATGTGGATATCCAGTTTTCCCAGCACTATTTGTTGAAAGGATTGTCCTTTCCCCTCTTACCATGTCCGAAATCAATTGATCATACATGTGTGGGTTTATTTCTGAGTTCTCTGTTCTGTTCCATTGGTCTATATGTCTTTCCTTATGCCAGTACCACACTGCTTTGTTTATCTTTGTAGTAAGTTTCAAAGTCAGGATGTTGGGTCCTCCAGCTTTCTGCTTCTTCTCCAATATTATTTTGGCTATTTGAGGCCCCTTGCAATTCCTGCATGAAATTGTAGGATCTGCTTTCCATTTCTGCAAAAACATGTTGGCATTTTCATAGGGATTGCATTGAATCTGTAGATTCCTTTGGGTAGTATGAACATCTAAACAGTGTTAGGTCTTCCAATCCATGAACATGATGCCTTTCCATTTGTTTAGATCTTCTTTAATTTTTCTAATCAGTGTTTTGTAGTTTTCATTATATAGGTCTTTCACATCCTTGGTTAGATTTATTCCCAAGTATTTAATTCTTTTAGATGTCATTATTAAGTGGAACTGCTTTCTTAATTTCCTTTTCAGATTGTTTTTAGCTAGAATACAGAAACACAGCTGATTTTTATGTGTTGATCTTGTGCCCTGCAACTTTGCTGAATTCAGTTCTTCCTTTTAAACATATAGTTGTAATCATGAGCTATTTGCATTTTTTATTTCTGCTTTCATTACTTAACATTTTGTATAGCACTTCTTCATGTAAGCATCACTCCATTGTAGGCCCTTTAGATTGGCATAAGTTTTCCTTCTTTAAATGAACAACCCTGGGGTGAACATCTTCAACCATCCTTAAACATTTTCTGTATTTTCAGGTTTTTTCCTTCTGAGACATTTCCAGGTGTGAGATTACTGGACCAAGGGCACAAGTCCTTTCAAACCTGTGGTTGTACACTGCCCTATTCTTTTTCAAAAGGGTTTGCATCATTTACACAGATATTTGCAGCTACCTTTGGTTTCTAATTTTAAAATATATTTGAAACTTAGTAGGGTAGAAATGGTAAGTTACTCTTGTTTTAATATGTGATTCTGTAATTAATGGGGACGTTAAAGATTTTTCCTTTTTTTTTTTTTTAAAGATTTTTATTTATTTATTTGACAGAGACACAGCGAGAGAGGGAACACAAGCAGGGGGAGTAGGAGAGGGAGAAGCAGACTCCCTGCCGAGCAGGGAGCCCGGTGTGGGGCTCGATCCCAGGACCCTGGGACCATGACCTGAGCCGAAGGCAGATGCTTAACCACTGAGCCACCCAGGTGCCCCAACATTTTTCCTTAAGTGTATTAAATAGTTGTGCTTTTGTGTGTTTGAATTAGGCCTATATGTTTTGTCTATTTGCCTCTTGTGATTTTAATGCTTTCTTTTTGATTTTCAGGAGTGTTTAATATTAACAAAGATGTTGTTATTAATTAACCCTTTGCCTATCGTGTTTGCTACAAATAAGTCTTCAGCATTTGTTGGTTGTCTTTCCATTTTACTTGCTTTTTTTGATACGCAGAAGTTTCTAATTTTTGTGTAGTCACTCTTTGATTGTTTTTCTTTGTGATTTCTTTATCTCTGAAAGCATTTAAAATTACTCTTGCATAAGCATTTATCAGTGTTAACAGAAATCAAAATAGAAGATAAAAATGTACTCACAGTCTCGTCAGTGCATCAAATTAAAGTGTTCTTTCCCTAGGATCCCTGTCAGTCTTTCCCACATGTACATAATTTGAGGTAGTTGTTATCACAACATTGACACTGTTCTGTGTTCTAGGCTTTTCTGTTTATTTTCCCACTAAATGTTATCATCTGACAGCATCCTTGATGCATCTTTCTCTCAGACTCCCTCTGTGTTTCCTCCTGCTTTTTAAACACTTTCTATTTCCTTGTTTCTGTTTCAGCCAAGGCCATCTGCTGAGAGCCCACTCGGGGCTCCCTTGGCCCTGCCTCCCTTCCTGGGGTTGAGTGGAATGCCAAATCTCAAGTGACTGGGCTGCTGCCCAGCTGACTTACAAGGTGTGCGTTTCATACTAGCTTTGTGGCTAACTAGCTGTGTGGTCTTGGGCAACTCACTTTATCTTCCTGAATTGGCATTTCTTCTTTTGTAAAATGGGAGCTGATAAGTTTAGCCTCACAGCATTTGTTCTGAGGGAGCATTTGATGGCACATAGTAGGTTCTTAACAATCACAGCAAACACCTACTGTGTGCTTGGCACTGTACCAGGGATTTCTCATATACAATCAATCAGATCCTCACAGTAACCCTGGGGGGAGGTTTGGTGTCTGGGTTGACTGGTGAGAAAACTAAAGTATAATAAATATTGGCTGCTTTGAATTTCACTATTCCAAACCGAAAACTTACATGTTTCCCCTGCTTTTCAAAGTTTGCATTACACCACTTTGCTTTTATGAAAGACCTATCTTATTAGTACCTGTTTTCGCTAACTGAAGGAAATCTAGAGAAGATTTTTGTTTTTATGAAAAAAGGTGAAAAGCAATGATAGTGTACAGCATCTGCTTTGCAGCGAGTCCTTAGAGTGGCGCTGCCAAGCCCCTTCCCCAGGAACTACACTCAGCACTCAGCATCAAGCCGCCATCGCTTTGAACTGTGTCTGTGAGCATCTGTGCCTTATGTCGATTTATTTCGTGCATCTGTTAGTAGATGTGTCCTAAGGTATCAGAAGAACCTAGGAGAGGTTATTTTTTGGGTCTGCGAACACTCATTTTCCCATATAAACGAATGGTAATTGCTTCTTCACTTTATGCCATTTTGCCTTACTGAAGATTTCATAGGAATGGCCTGCTTTCAGAGAGTGGGGAAACCTGTACTTTATTTGTTTATGTCTTTTACATGAGTTATACACACAATACACATGCACACGCACATGCACACACACTTTTTTTTTTTTTTTTTAACTTATCTTAGATCGTTTTTGTGTGTTGTCGAAGGTCAGGCTGCATGCACAGTCAGCATGTCTGGGCTTGGTTGGAACCGTGATGTACCACAGCTGTGAGGGGAGTCTGGAGGAGGTGGTGGGTGCTGGGAACAGGAGAAGCTCTTGAATGTGCTCCAGGTCAGCTCCTGCCTGCACTGCTGAGCTGTGGGGCTGGGCCCAGGGCTCTTCCTGACATCTCTGGTTGGAGCCTCTTGTGCTCCTAGAACCCAGACACCAGTCTGGATCTGAAACTCAAGGCAAGAGGGGCCTCTTGTCCCCTTAGGGGCTGCTGAACTTTACTTCTGCCTCTAGAAGCCAGGATCCCCAGTTGTGTGGCATGTTCAGGAAATCAGCAAGGCCAGCTTCTCTTGAGCCTGGGAAAGGGCCAGAGACTTAGCCCAACACGCCGTTATGTTTTGTTACAATACATTGCCCAAAAGGGTTTGGATAAAAAATAATTGAATTTCCGAAAGCTTTATGGTTAATCGCTGGAATTCTTAGTGCACGCTTTTAGCCTTCTCTGTCCCTCTGGGCCTTAGGTTCATGCAGTGTAAGCAGAGATGATGCACATGTACTGGGCCCTGGCTTGTGGTTGGGTCCTGGTTCACTGATTGCCGTGGCTGGGGTCCTCCCTGTGGACTGAGAATGGACTCTTCCTCTCCTCCGTCATGGGAGAGGCCTGGACTCTGGACTCCTACAGACCAGCCACTTACTCTCTGGGCCCCATGGCAGCCCCAGGCAAGTCACTTGGCTTCTCTGAAAATAGGGGTCAGAGCCCCTTTCATGGGGTGTTGAGATCACACGAGAGCATGTAGCGTGGTGCTAGCACAGAGCAGGCTATCCACTCCTCTCCTTTTCTTTCTTTTTCTCTTGTGTTTCTTGCCTTCTTTGTCTCTCTTCCTCAGTTTTTTTAATTTCTTCCCTCACTATTCCTTTCTTTTTCATTCTTTTTCCTCCCTCCTTCCCTCTCCAAAGTCTCTCCTTTCTCTCTGGGTGTTGGCCTTCCCAAGGCAAATATCTCAGTCCTGCCAATTTTGTGGGGGCAGCATGGTCTGTCTGAGCTGCTCTGGAGTTGATTGGTGAGTGGGTCACAGGCCCTGTTTGGATCTCTCCTGTGAACTTGCATCATTTTGTCACACTGACCTTTGGACAGCCAGTGGCTCCTGAGATTGTTTAACTTGCTCTTTAGGGAACTCCAGCTTGTCAGAGTTACTTCCTTTCTTCTTTTAAAAAAAGCCTGATTTTTTTTTTTAAAGGGCATGGAGTCAAAGACCACCTGAACCGAGCCCGCCATGTTCTAAAGAGTGTACCTCCCATACACTTGGGCAGGAAAGACCAGCTGGTGGAGGAAGTAACAGCGGGAGATTTGCCTAGCAGTTCAAGAGGAGAGCTGAGTTAGCTTCCTCTGAGTAGTGTGGGGGCTTCTGAGAAGGTGAATTGGCTTCTGGTCTGGCTTCTGGAGTCAGGAATTCAGATTGGTTTTATTTTATTTTATTTTATTTTATTTATTATTATTTTTTTTTTTAGAGAGAGAGAGGAGAGTGTGTGTGCATGCACGAGTGGCGGGGAACTGAGGGAGAGGAAGAGAGAGAATCTTAAGCAGGCTCCACGTGTGGAGCCTGGCGCAGGGCTCAATCCCACAACCCTGAGCATATGACCTGGCCTGAAATCAAGAGTTGGACGCTTAACTGACTGAGCCATCCAGGCACCCCTCGAATTGGTTTTAGAAGGGCAAGTGATAACCAAGCAGGGGTGAGTTCAAAATATGTGATACAGGTCAGGGCACTGACCACTCAGAAGGGATGCAGGCAACTAGTGGCTGCCCAGGTTCTAAGGACTGTTACCAGACTCCCCACCATGCTTTCCACACATTAACTTATTTGGTGGGGGAGACAACCCTGCAGTGTAGGTCATGCTGTGTTCTGTAGGACAGGGAAATGGAGGCCGAATGAGGTGGAATGATAACTCAGTTCTGGATTGGAAATTAGTTCTAGGGTCCTGGGCTTCTTGCTCAAAATCCCATTCTCTCTGCCTTGCCTCAGATGCCTGTCACCAAGGTTAGGCTTGGCTAGGCAGAGGAAGGGAGGGGAGTGGGGGCAGCAGTAGGATAGAGTTTGGCACTAGGCAAGGGCTTGAGTTTTCACCTGTATTTCCAGGGGGTTGGTGAGTTGAGTCTGTGTGAGGAGGCTGGGGCAGACCACAGAGGGCCTTGTGGACCAGCCTGGATGCTGGGCTTCATCCTGGGACAGCCCTGGAGTCCCTGAAAGTGTATAGAGGAAAAGGCTGATACCTCAAAATGGTGGAGTGGTGTTGCTGGAAAGTCATCATAGCCATGGTCAGTGCCTGGTACAGGCCCTGCACAGACTTTGGAGAGTAGTTGGCCAGGGATGGTAAGGGCCTGACCCAGGGTGGAACTTGTTGAGAATGAAAATCAGGGGCTGGATTGGAGCCAGATCCCAAGAGAAGAACTGATCAAATGCAGTGACTGAGGAAGACAGTGGTGACCATGCAGCCAGTGATGGCTTCAGAGACCAGGGAAATGTTGTTCCATGATCAGAAACCAAGGTGGTAGGGTTGGGAAAGTGCTTGCTGGCAGAGAATGGGACATGACTATAGTGCTGGAAAGGGTCCTTGCCTGAAGACACAGGTATGGGAACCATCCACAGAGGAGCCTTGGCACAGGTCATCAGAGTGTGGGGAGCTCCTGGAGGACAGCAGTCCAGGGGGAAAAGAGCTGGACTCTAAGGATGCTCTTGGGAGAGACTTGCAGTGGATAGGGAAGGAAGAAGGGCCTCTTGAGGAGGCAGAGGCCCTTGATGGAGGGCCATGGGAATAAAGGCTTGGGGTTGTGGGTGAAGAGGGTGGGGAGCCAGCTGACTGATGTTCACAGATGGGGAGAGAGTCCGAGGGAAGAACATTGACTTGACCACTGAAGAGTTGCTATTGACCTTTAGGAACTTAGTTCTCTTCTGTAATCCTTCCCCCATTCCTCTTACAGTTAGAGTTGGTACTCTCAGTTGGTGCTCCAGACCCTCTTGCCCCATTGCTTTGGTAGCCTTTTCTATGTTGGGTAACCTTCATGGAGGCCAGTACAGAGGAGATGGCTTAGTAAATATCCCTTAGCTTGAAAGGGGAGACAGAAGTGATGTTGTGAGGAAATCAAGCATAAGCTCCTGGTGAGTAAACAGAAGTGGTATTGATTTTGAAATGTGAGTGGGGAGAGTATTGGGTATTGATTGAAAGTGGCCAGGGGTGGATGGTGTCAAGCAGAAGGGTTTTCTCCCACCCCAAGAGAAGAGAAATGTGGCAATGCAGAAAGACAGAAGGCATGAGTCCAGAGACAGCACTGGAGGGGTTGGTGAAGGGAGGCTAGGGGATAGGGGTCAGACAGGCGGTTCCTTTAGACATGGCAGGGATACCAGAGAAATAGTGGCAGTAGATTTTTTTCTTGGATTCTTGTCTTCTGTTGCCTCTTCTTGTACTGGGTCCTTTGTCCTGCTTCCCATTGGGTGTCAGAGTGGGGAAACGTAAAGGAATGGCCAAGGGTCTTGAGGAAGATGAAGAAAGCGATATTATTCAAAATGAGGGACTTACACTATCTATCAGACAAAAGAAGTCTGAGGTTGTACTTGGATGTGGCAAAAATTCATGGAGAGGCTTTTGGGAAGATGGCAGAAAGTAGGAGCACCAGGAATCTGTTTCCCTATCTGCATAACAATTATAGTGGCAGAGTATGTCTGTTAATAATCATTTTGGTACACTGGAGTCTTGAAGGCTTGCAAGGGGAAGGCCTAGACAATAAATTGCGTTCATTTCAGTCAATTTTAGCTCTTGGCACAATAGCAGCTATACATTCCCCATCCCTCAGTCTCATGACAGGCACCTGTGCAGGTGTTCCTAGAGCAGCTTGTACAGAGCTCGCAGGAACCAGAGTGGGCAAAAATGCCCTGTTCTCCAAATATCAGAGATCTGTGCTCTGATCAGATTGCTGCTTCTGATCACAGAGGTGCAGACAAACAGGCAGCCATTATTCATACACATCCCTCCATCATTACAACCCCCCTCCCTCCAGCTGAAGTGATTTCTGAAGAATTTGAAGGACGAGTGCCTTTTTTGTTTTGTTTTGTTTCCCCCTTCATTTTTCTCTTTTTCCCCTTTCCAAAGTCAGACATTAAAGACTAAGACATTCAGAAACAACTGCAAACATATGGGGGGAAATTACAAAGTGAACATGCATGCCCAGGGGAAGACTCAGATAAGACTTGAGAAGACTTTATACTTCAGGCTGAGACAGCGTAGAGACAGCCTGCAATAATAAAAAGAAAAAACAAAACAAAACCCCAAGAGCAACAACAAAAAACAGGAAGAATCTGATCTCCAGAGTTACCATATTATTTGACTCAAATGCCCAGTTTCCAACAAAAAATCACAAGGCATATAAAGAAGCAGGAAAGTATGGTGCGGTCAAAGGAAAAAGAATCAATAGAAAGTGTCCTCAAAAAAGACCTGATGGTAGATATACTAGACAAAGACTTTTAAAATAACTATCTTAAAAACATTCAACTAAAGGAAAATATGGAGAAAATCAAGAAAGCAATGTATAAACAAAATGGAAATATCAGGGCGCCTGGGTGGCTCAGTCGTTAAGCGTCTGCCTTCGGCTCAGGTCATGATCCCAGGGTCCCGGGATTGAGCTCCGCATAGGGCTCCCTGCTCGGCGGGAAGCCTGCTTCTCCCTCTCCCACTCCCCCTGCTTGTGTTCCCTCTCTCACTATGTCTCTGTCAAATAAATAAATAAAATCTTAAAAAAAAATAATGGAAATATCAATAAAGAGATAAACTAAAAAGAAACTGAAGAAATTCTGGAGCTGAAAAATATAATAACCAGAAAAAAATTATGAGAGGGATTTAAAAGCAGATTTGAGCAGACAGAAGAAAGAATGGACAAACTTGAAGATAGTACAATGGAAATTATCAGGTCTGAGGAACAGAAAAAAAATTGAAGAAAAGTGAACAGAGCCTAAGAGACCTTTGGAACACCATCAGGTGGACCAACATACACATTGTGGGAGTCCTAGGAAAAGTGAAAGAAAGGGGCAAAGAGAATATTTGAAGAAATGATGGCTGAAAACTTCTGAAGTTTTATGAAAGACATTAATGTAAACATCCAAGAAGCTCAATGAACTCCAAGTAAAATGAACTTAGACTCACACTGAGACATATGAAACTTTCAAAAGACAAAAACAAAGAGAAAATCTTGAAAGCAACAAGAAAGTGACTTGTCACACACAAGGGAGTCTCAATGAGATAATAAGCAGATTTCTCATCAGAAACTATGGAGGCCAGAAGGTAGTAGACCCATATATTCAAAGTGCTAAAACACACACACACACACACACACACAAAAACAAAACAAAACAAAAACCTGGCAATCAAGAATCTTATATCTAGCAAAACTGCCCTTGAAAACTGAGGGAGAAATGAAGGCATTCCTAGATAAACAAAAGCTAAGGAAGTTTGTTACCACTAGACCTGCCATGCAGGAATGCTCAAGAGTCCTGCACAGTGAAATAAAAAGAAACTGGATAGTAACTCGAAGCTCTTGATGAAATAATGATTTCACATGGGCAGTTATAAAAGCTGTTAATTATGGTGACATTTTGTGATTCCATGTGTTTTTTCTACATGATTTGAGAGACTAATACATATAAAAGAATGAAGTAGTGATTTGTCTGAAAGCTAGTAGTATTGTAAATTTGGTCTGTAACTCTACATTTTGTTTTCAATGTAATTTAAGAGATTAATGTATTTAAAAGAATAATTAGTTTATGGTTTTGGGCACATAGTGCAAAAAGATGTAATTTTTTGGTATGAACAACAGAAAAGGATGGGATCAGTCCTGTATAGAAACAGATTTTTTGTAAGTTACTGAAGTTAAGCTGGTATAATTTCACATTAGAATATTGTAACTTTAGGATCCTAAATGTAATCTCCATGTTAGCCACAAGGAAAATAGCAGTAGAATATACACCAAAAAAACACAAAAAAGAGAGAAATTTAACTGTTTCACTACATAAAATCAACTGAACACCAAAAAAGACAATAATGCAAGAAATAAGAGACAAAAAAACTATAAGGCATATAGAAAACAAATAGCATAATGACGGAAGTCCCTCCGTATTAGTAATTTCTTTAAGTGTAAATGGATTAAGCTCACCAATTAAAGGACAAAGATTAGCAGAATAGACAAAAACACATGGTCCAACTATATGTGCTCTACCAGAGGCTCACTTTAGATCCAAAGACACAAATAGATTGAAAGTGAAAGGATGGAAAAAGATATTCCATGCAAATAATAATCAGAAGAGAATGGGGGGGACTAATATTAGGCAAAATAGACTAAGTCAGAAAAGATTACAAGAGACAAAGGAGAACATTATATATTAATAAAATGTCCAATACAGCAAGAAGATGTAGCAATTATAAACATTTGTATGCCTAATGGAAGACCATCAAAATATATGAAGCAAAAACTGACAGAATTGAAAGTAGAAATAGTTCTAGAACAGTAGTTAGAGATTTCAGTATCACAGATTAACCAGACAGAAGATAAGGAAATAGAGGAACACAATAAACCAATTAGTCTAACAGGCATATACAGAACACTTGATCCAACAACTATAGCGTACATGTTTTTCCCACATGCACGTGGGACATTTTCCAGGATAGGCCATGTGTTAAGCCACAAATTAAGTCTCAATAGATTTAAAAAGGTAGATATCATACGAAATACCTTTTCTGACCACAATAGGATGAAGTTAAAAATCAATAACAGAAGTAAGATTGGAAAATTCACAAATTTGTGGAAATTAACAGACTTAAACAACCAATGGATCAAGGAAGAAATCATAAAGGAAATTAGAAATACTTAGAGATGAATAATAAACAAAACATAATATACCAAATTTATGGTATGCAGTAAAAGCAGTGCTAAGGGGAAAATTTATACTTATAAATTCTTACATTAAAAAATAAGTGATTTGAAATCAACAACCTAACTTTACAACTTAAGGGACTAGAAAAAGAAGAACAAACTAAACTTAAATATAGCACAAGGAAATTATTAATAAAGATTAGAGAAGAGAAAAATGAAACGGAGAAAGAAAAACAATAGAGAAAATTAGGGAAACCACAAGTTGGTTTTGAAAAGATCAACAAAATAGACAAAATCTATTAGCTAGATGGACTAAGAAGAAAAGAGAGAAGACTCAAATTATTAAAATCAGAAATGAAAATGGGGACATTACTACTAATTCTGTAGAAATTAAAAGGATTATGAGAAAGTACTATGAACAGCTGTACAAATTGGGTAACCTAGATGAAATGGACAAATTCGTAGAAAAACAAAACCTATGAAGACTAAATCATAAATATATCAACAATCTGAATACACCTGTAACTATTTTTTTTTTAAGACATGAGAGCAGTTATTTTTTTTAAAAGATTTTATTTATTTATTTGACAGAGAGAGAGAGCACAAGTAGGAGAGCGGCAGGGAGAGGGAGAAGCAGGCGCTCCACTGAGCAGGGAGCCCGATGCAGGGCTCGATCCCAGGACCCCAGGATCATGACCTGAACCAAAGGCTGCCACTTAACCGATTGAGCCACCCAGGTGCCCCACACACCTGTAACTATTAAGGAGATTAAATCAGTACTCAGAAATCTCCTAACAAAGAAAAGCTCTGGACCTGATTGATTGGTGACTTCTATCTAACATTCAGGGAAGACCTAACCAATTCTTCCTAAAATTTTCCTAACAAATGGAAGAAGAGAGTACTTTCTGACTCATTCTTTGAGGCCAGCATTACTTTGATACCAAAGCCAGACAAAGATACTATAAGAAAACTGAAGACCCAAATCCCTTACGAGCATTGATGTAAAAATCTTCAGCAGAATGTTAGCAAACTGAATTTGGCAGCATATTAAAATGATTATACACCACAACTAAGTAGGATTTATTCCTGGAATGTAAGGATAGTTCAACATACAAAAATCACATTTTAATGTAATACACCACATGATCACTTCAAATGATGCAGAAAAAGCATTTTACAACATTCAACACCTTTTCATGATAAAAATACTCAACAGACTAGGAAGGGAAGGAAAGTACGTCAAGTAATAAAAACCATACATGAAAGACCCATAACAAACATCATATGCAATGGTGAAAGAGGTTTTTCCTTTACGATCAGGAACAAGACAAGCATTACCACTTTTTGCCACTTCTATTCAAGATAGTACTGAAAGTTCTAGTCAGAATAATTAGGCAAGAAAAGGAAATAAAAGTGTCCAATTGGAAAGGAAGAAGTAAAATGATCTCTTCACAGATGATATGATCTTACATGTAGAAAACCACATATATTCCACAAAAACCTATTAGACCTTATGAATGAATTCAGCAAAGTAGCAGGATACAAGGCCAACTGCAAAAATCAGTTGCATTTTTCTACTTTAACGATGAATAGTTTGAAAAGTAAATTATGAAAAGAATTTCATTTGTACTAGCATCAAAAAGAATAAAATACTTAGGAATTAACTTAACCAAGGAGGTAAAAGGTTTGTATAATGAAGGCTATAAAACATTGCTGAAAGAAATTTAAAAAGTCATAAATAAATAGAAATACATCTCCTGTTCATGGATTAGAAGACTTAATACTGTTAACATGTCAGTACTACCCCAAGCAATTTATAGATTCAACATAATCCCTATCAAAATCCCAATCATGTTTTTTGCAAAAATAGAAAAACCCATACTGAAATTCATATGGAGTCTGAGTGTTCCCCAACCAGCCGAAACGTTCTTGAAAAAGAATGGGGAGTTCATACTTCATGATTTCAAATCTTACTACAAAGCTACAGTAATCAAAGCAGTATGGGTACTAGCATAGAGACAGACATATACACCAATGGAAAAGGATAGAGAGCCCAGAAATAAACCCTTGCATATATGGTCAGATGAGTTTTGACCAGGGGGTCAAGACCATTCAATGGGGGAAGGACAGTCTTTCAACAAATGATGCTGGGAAAACTGGATGGATATCCACCTGCAAAATGATGAGTGGACCCTTATCTAACATCATCTACAAACATTAGCTCAAAGGGGGTCAGAGAACTATGTAAGACCTAAAACTCTCAGAAGAAAATTTTTAAGATTTGTGCATCAAAAGACAGAGTATCAACAGAGTAAAAAGGCAACCTACAGAATGGGAGAAAGTATTTGTAAATCTGTATATCTGATAATAAGAATATATAGGCAACTTCTAAAACTGAAGAACAAAAAACAAATGACCTGATTCAAAAATGGGAAAGATTTGAATAGACATTTTTCCAGAGAAGATGTGTGAATAGCCAATAAGTACATGAAAAAATGCCGGCATCACCAGTCATTAGGGAAATGCAAATAAAAACTGCAGTGAGATACCACCTCATATCCATTTGGATGGCTGTTGTCAAAAAACAAGAAAATAAGTGTTGGCGAAATGTGGATAATTGGAGCTTTTATGCAGCGTTAGTGGAAATGTAAAGTGGTACAGCTGACATGGATAGTGGTATGGGGGTTCCTCAAAAAATTAAGAATAGTTATGTTAACTAAGTGGAATATAAATAAAAACTTTAAAAATTTTAAAATAGAATTACCACCAGCGCCCGGCTAGCTCAGTCGGTAGAGCATGAGACTCTTAAAAATAGAATTATCATGCAGCAATTCTACTTCTGGGTATATATCCAAAAGAATTGAAAGCAGAGTCCCAAGAGATATTTGTACGCCCATGTTCATAATAATATTATTCATGATAGCCAAAAGGTGGAAGCAATCCAGGTGTTCATTGATGGATGAATGAATAAACCAAGTGTGGTACATACATTCCTCATGGAATATTATTTAGCCTTAAAAATGAAGGAGATTTTGATACATGCTACAACATAGATGAACCTTAAGGACATTTTGCTATGTGAAGTAAGGCAGTTATAAGAAGGCAAATACTGTATTATTCGATTTATGTGAGATATTCAGAATCCTAGAACCAGAGGAGTGTTGCCAGGAGCTAAGGGGTGGGGGAATGGGGAGTTGCTGTTTAATGGGTATGGAGTTTTTATAAGAAGAACTCTGGGGGGCACCTGGGTGGCTCAATTGGTTAAGCGTCCCACTCTTGATTTCAGCTCAGGTCATGCATGATCTTGGAGTCATGAGATCGAGCCCCGCATCAGGCTTTGCACTCAGTGGGGAGCCTGCTTGAGATTCTCTCTCTCCCTCTGCCCCCTGCTGCACTCTCTCTCTCTCTAATAAATAAATAAATCTTTTTTAAAAAAAGAGCTCTGGAGTTGGGTGGTTGTGATGGCTGCACAACATTATGAATGTATTTTATACCATTGAACTATACACTTACATATGGTTAATATGGTAATTTTTTTGTTATGTGTATTTTACTACTATAAAAAATTGGAAGAAATGCATGGAGTTATCTGAGAAAGTGAATTCTTTTTCAGTTATTTTGAATCTCTCCTCTTAAGTTCAGGAAGATGTCTCAGTCTGGTCCTACTATGTCTTCAGCATTTCCCTAACATTTTAACAAGGCTCAGAACCTTCAGCAGGGAATAGTATCTAGCTAGGATTTAATAGCCTTCTTTTGCTTTCTTTCTTTCTATTTTTGTAGCTACAATAGTAGATTTCTTGTCCTCTGAAGGGAACTGTAGTTGATTAATCAAAAGTTGCTTAAAGCAGAGAATTATAAAAAATGACACATTCAGACCTTAAATAATATTTTAACTTACAACACATACATGCATCCTTAGTTAATAATATCAATAATGTAAGTTGCTCCGGGGGAACATACAAGGTTCTCAGTGTCGTCCCTCCCCTTCCTCATTAACACTACACTGTTGGCAGTTGATCCAGGCTCATCTGGGGCATCTTGGCTATGTGAGCAGTTTTGCGTTCTGAATTCAGGCTTATCTCCTCTTCTTCTTGCTGTTTTGTTTGGGCATGTGTGATTTCTGCATCACCTGTAATTTCAATTTTACACAAATTAGCACTCCTGATTCATATGTTATCATTAATTCTTTTGGTCTGAATTCAGTAAAGCAAGCTATATTCTGGATGTTCTTCTTGGTCAGAATCTATGTTTTTAAAAGCTCTAGGGTTTGTTGCTTTGCCAGTATTAAAAAGTTGTAATTTGCACGTCCCAGCTGCAGGACCTTAGGCAGCTGCAGTCGTCAGTTTGGCTTTTTTTTTTCTCTCCAGGTGCGGCATGCTTAGTGCCTGTGTGTATGTGTGTGAGAGAGAGAGAGAGAGAGAGAGCGAGAGAGAGAGATTGCTTCTCTTGATAGCATCTTATAAGTTAGAATAGTTCTACTAGTGTGTTAAAGGTGTTCTCCAGTTAAATTTCCTGGAGAAAGCCTCTGCAAATGGCTTTGGTTCTGTTGTGTCTGAGCATCAGATGGCTTGCCTCAGCCAAGGTACTTGCCACAGGAGCTCATGACCTTATTACATCTGTCACTTGCTGGAAAATACTCTGCCCGGCCCATCTTTTCTTCCAGTTTGAGCCCACTGACTGGTGCTCTGAGTTCTTTTACATATAAATCATCCCAAATGCACTGTCTACAATTTTGGTCTCCTTAATGGGAAGCACAATTTGCTCAGCAGTGTGAGTGGAGAACTTTTCTGTGTTTGCACAACCTCCCCTGAAGTCTTTATTTTTTTTTTTTTAAGATTTATTTATTTATTTGGAGAGAGAAAGAAAGAGCAGGGAGAGGGGGAGAGGGAGAAAATTTCAAACAGACTCCCTGCTGAGCGTGGAGCCGGACAGGGGGCTCTATCTCACGACCCTGAGATCATGACCTGAGCAGAAACCAAGAGTTGGAGGCTTAACCAACTGAGCCACCCAGGCCCCCACCCCCTTAAGTCTTTTATGATTTTCTTATTCACACCTAATTTATCACTAGATTTTAAAGAGATTTATCTGTATTGCATCTTTCTAGATAATTCAACTTAGTTCTCATAGAAATAGCTATTATCACACTGTTTTATGATACTAAATTGAATTAAAGTAACACAACTGGCATTACCAAGTTTATGCCGTAACGATTGTGCCTCCTGTTCAGCTTAAAAGTCACTTGGTGAAAGCAAATGTATGGGGTATACTAGACTCTCAAGCGTGGCTGCGAGCCTCAAGCCGTCTCCTGGGCATGGGCATTTAGTGTACACCAGGCTTTAGGCACAGGTTTTACGGAGCAGAGGGAGTGGAGACCGTCGGCCAATGGCTGTCCTTGTGGCTGGTGGTGGGAGGGCCTCTCCTATATCTTTTCTTTGTGGCAAATGATACTGGTCTTCCATTTAGATAATAATATAGAATCATGTTTTTCAGTAAGTGTTTTTAAGTAAGAATGTAAATTGTTTAGCCAAACTGTGGAAAGAGCCAAGATGTCCATCGACAGATGAATGGATAAAGAAGATGTGGTATATATACACAATGGAATATTATGCAGCCATCAAAAGGAATGAGATCTTGCCATTTGCAATGACGTGGATGGAACTGGAGGGTATTATGTTGAGCGAAATAAGTCAAACAGAGAAAGACATGTATCATATGACCTCACTGATATGAGGAATTCTTAATCGCAGGAAACAAACCGAGGGTTGCTGGAGTGGGGGGTGGGGTGGGAGGGATGGGGTGACTGGGTGATAGACACCGGGGAGGGAATGTACTCTGGTAAGCGCTGTGAATTGTGCAAGACTTTTAAATCTCAGATCTGTACCTCTGAAACAAATAATGCAATATATGTTAAGGAAAAAAAAAAAGAAGAAGAAGAAGGTAGCAGGAGGGGAAGAATGAAGCGGGGGAAATCGGAGGGGTAGACGAACCATGAGAGACAATGGACTCTGAAAAACAAACTGAGGGTTCTAGAGGGGAGGGGGGTGGGAGGATGGGTTAGCCTGGTAATGGGTATTGAGGAGGGCACATTCTGCATGGAGCACTGGGTGTTATGCACAATGAATCATGGAACACTACATCTAAAACTAATGATGTAATGTATGGGGATTAACATAAGAATCAAAAAAAAAAGAATGTGAATTGTTTTAAAGGAAAACCCTTGAGAAATAATAGCTTACTTAGGTGGTACGCCGATTTGACAAACCTTGGGAAGAGGGTATAGGACCAGTGACCTGTGTGAAGGTAACACTGAAATAGAGGCAGGAGGGGTTGGAGCAGAGCAACCCAGCCCTGTCTCGGTGGGTGGGGGCACTGGGCTCCATCTTCTATTCTTATGTTTCAAAGGAGCAGTGGTGACATCCGACACAGTAGTCATTCCTGGGGAAGAGAGCCTTTTGGCTTTTGTAGAGGTCATTGTTGGGATGTCCAGCATAGGTGGGAAGGACAGAGCTCTGGAACACAGCTCCTGTATTCTGCCATTTACTTCACATATGACCCTTTAGCAGCCATTTAACCTCTCTGTGCCTCAGTTTCTCCATCTCTAAAATGCCAATTTTATCCCTCACATCATTACCATGAGGATTAAATGGGGTGATGGAACCATTTAACCAAGTGCCGTTCACATAGTATTCAACTAATGTTATGGGAATGTTAACAACTGTTCTTCCTACCTCCAAGGGTTGTTTTAAGGATCCAGTAAATTTATGTCTTTATTTGAAAGTGATAGCAAACTATGAGATATTGAATACTGTCATTATAGCTATCATCATCTTTCTTTCATTGGTTTGAGAACTAAAATTACTAAAGGGCAAGGATTTTGTTAATCTGTTTATAGGACTTAAATATGTTACGTTGCCTGATCTTTGAAGATCAGCCACTTTCCAAATTCTCATGGATTTGAGAAGAGGCACACAGCCATGCCTCTAACTCTCTTGATATTCTCAGGTAGATGGTAAACCCAGAGTTGGCTTTTAATCATAGCCCTCCCACTCATTAGCTGTGTGACCTGGAGCAAATGACAGACCCTAGCCAACTTAGGACCCCTTGTGTAAAACCGGAGAAGGAGTAATTAACAGCCACCTTGTGGGGTTGATGAGATGAGGAGTGCAAAGCCTACAGCACCTGGTACCATTGTATTCGACCCCGTCCCTTTCCCTCGCTCCTGCTGTGTTGGACATTGGACTGCATACAGAGACGCACTTCAGAGCAATTTTTAAAGTCTGGGGAAGGTGAGGGTGCACCTACTGGAGGAAGCAAAGACCAGAACTGGAAGTGGTGTGGAAATGTTCCCTAAAAGTACACTTAGTAAATAAATAGATGGAAGATGTTCAACATTGTATGGCTTATTAAGGAAATACAAATTAAAATGAGGTATGCATAAAAAATAAGGAGATTTTGAGTGAAATAGACATCACAGATAATTATTGTGGTAGTGAAAAAAGTAGAAAACCTTTCAATGTATGTTTTTTCTTTTTAATTGAGATACAATTCACATACCATAAAATTCACCCTTTTAATGTGTACAGAATTATGCAAGCATCACCACTATCTGATTTCAGAAACCCTGTACCCATTTAGCAGCTGTTTCCTGTTCTCTCAGCCCTGGGAACACCAATCTGTTTTCTGTCTCTATGGATTTGTCTATTCTGGATATTTCATATAAATCACACAATATGTGATCTCTTGTGTCTGGCTTTTTTCACTTAGCATTGATGGGCATTTGGGCTGTTTCTAGCTTTTGGCTTTTGTGACCAGTACTGTTATGAACATACATGTACATGTATTTGTTTGAGTACCTATTTCCCATTTTGGGGGGTTTATACTTAGGAAATTTCTGGGCCATATGGTAATTCTACATTCTCCTTCATTTTTGAAGCATGTTTTTTTTGCCAGAAACACAAGTCTTGGTTGACTTTTTTTTTTTTTTTAACTTTCAGCACTTTGAATGTCATCCCATTACCTTCTAGCTGCCATTGTTTCTTTTTTTCTTTTCTTTTTTTTAACTTGTTCATTTATTCATTTATTTAATGAATATTTATCAAGTGTCTGTTATGTGATAGGTTTTTTTGCTTTTGTTTTTGTTTTGTTTTTTGTTTTTAGGTATTTGGGATTGGCTGTCATGGTTTCTGAAGAGATCAGCTGTTACTCTTATTGAGGATGCCTTGTGCTGAATGAGCCTCTTCTCTCTTGCTGCTTTCTCCTTGTCTTTGGCCATTGACAGTTTGATTATGATGTGTGTAGGTCACATCTCTGAGTTTTTCCTACTTGGAATTTGCTAAGCTTTTTAGATGTCCTTCAAAAACTTTGGAAGTTTTTGAAGTTTATTCAGATCTTGCTGCCCCATCTCGCCTTTGTTTCTGGACTTCTCAGTATGCACTTGATATACTTGATAATGTCTCACATCTTTGAGGCTGTGTTCATTTCTCTTCTCTCTTTTTTCTTTGTTTTCCTCAGGTTTCATAATCCCAGTTCATCTATTTTCAAGTTTGTTGATTCTTCTGCCTGCTCAAATCTGCTATTAAGCTCCTCTAGCAGATTTTTCATTTTAGTTATTGTATTTTTCAAATCCAAAATTTCTATTTGTTTCTTTTTTTTATAATTTCTAACTCTTTTTTGTTATTTCCTCTTTGGTGACACATTATCTTCCTTCTTTCCTTTAGCTCTTTAGAATGGTTTCTTTTGTTTCTTGAACAAATTTAAAATAGCTGATTTAAGATTTTTGTCTAGTAGGGATTTCTCAGGAACAATTTTTATTAACTCCTTTTTTTCTTGTGTCTGGACCATACTTTTGTTCCTTTGCTGTACTGTGATTCTTTGTTGAAAACTGCACCTACAGAATAATATAATGTGGCAGTTCTGGACATCAGATTCTCTTCTTCACCCACACTTTCATAGTTTGTTTTTAATTTGGTTAGTGACTTTTGTGAAGTAATTCTTTTTTTTTTTTAAGATTTTATTTATTTGACAGAGAGAGACACAGCGAGAGAGGGAACACAAGCAGGGGAGTGGGAGAGGGAGAAGCAGGCTTCCCGCTGACCAGGGATCCCGATGCGGGGCTCGATCCCAGGACCCTGGGATCATGACCTGAGCCGAAGGCAGATGCTTAACGACTGAGCCACCCAGGCACCCCATTGTGAAGTAATTCTGAAAGTCATGTGTGACCACTGAAGTCTCTGCTCAGTTAGCTTAGTGGTCAGCTACTGATTAGAGCTTTCCTTAAATGCCTAGAATCAGTAAGTCTCCCAATCTTTGCCGAGGATCTCTATGTGCATATTGGGGCATGCTTTCAGTGCTCAGGCAGATAATTGACAACTCTGCCTAGGCCTTCACTTCCTGTTTGCATAGAATATCAAGGTCAGCCAGAGGTAAGAACTTAGGGCCTTCTCATGTCTTTCCTGACCATGCACAGTGCTTTTGCCTGCAGATAGCCTTCTAGAGTCCCAGGAAACCTCCAAACCTCCCATGGAAAGTTTTCCAAAGCTCCCATGGAAGCTCCTAGCTTTTCCTTCTAAGCTGTTTGGTCAGCCAATGTACCCAAACTGTTATCCTCCCTCAGGCAGCTGTGATAGTAAACAATTGCCTCTGATTGTTTGCAGCAAATGCCCTTGAGGAAAAATAAAGATAGCTTTGCAAGTGGAGTCTTCCAGGAAGGAAGGAAAGGAAAAATAATGACAATTCTCTAGGAAAGGGGCTTTGATGGAACTCAGACCCATTCTGCCCCCTCAGTGGCTGTCAGGCTGCTGGCTTCCATTCTGAGAGCAGGTGCTGGTTATTAAGGCTACTGCAGAGGGTGCCTGGGTGGCTCAGTTGGTTAAAGCGACTGCCTTCGGCTCAGGTCATGATCCTGGAGTCCCTGGATCGAGTCCCACATCGGGCTCCCTGCTCGGCAGGGAGTGTGCTTCTCCCTCTGACCCTCCCCCCTCTCATGTGCTCTCTCTCATTCTCTCTCTCTCAAATAAATAAATAAAAAACCTTTAAAAAATAAATAAATAAATAAATAAATCTTTAAAAAAAAAAAGGCTACTGCAGAATTAGGGAGGAGTGGATGGGAATAAGGCAAGTTAAAATGCCACAAAGCTCTTTTATTCTTACCAAGATTCAGCCATTTTTCTTGAATAAACATTCCACAGATTGCTGCAAACCTTTGGTTAATTTCTAGAGTTCTGAAAAAGTTGCTTCTGATGATTTTTTGCCCATGTTCTTACTGGTTTTATGGAGAAAAGGCTTTCTGATTATCCTATTTCCACCATTTTGCTGATTTTTCAATGTATGTTGAGTCTTAGACTTATACCCCATGAATTAATCCCAAAGCAAGGGGGAAAAAAAGCCAGTCATGTCCACCAACATGTTTACCAGTATTATTTATAATAGTGAAAAATTCAGAATGTTCTAAATGAGTAACATTAGTGGGGGAAAGCATGTAAATTCTGCATCACACTATTATGCAGCTGTATAAATGAAAGAGGAGGCTTGGGCAGTAGGATTATAACATGGAAGCTATGACCCTTGGTTCTAGAGTCAGATAGAGGGCTGGGTTAGAGTTTGGCTCTGAGATTTATAGTAAATGACTTGTAGCAAATTAATTCGCCTCTCTAGGCCTCAATTTCTCATCTATAAAATGGTGATAGTTCCATAGTGGTGCTGAGAGCTTTCACAGAGGGTGTCCAGGTGATATGCTTGGCTCAGCCATTGCTAACACTTAGAGGATGAATATACAACCCATAATCCTGCCATTGGAGTGCCCTTTCTTCTAACCTTGGTTTTTCCATGCATTGCCAAGGGATCTTTTTTTATTTTGGTTATAGCATACATAAAATTTCACATCCTCCTAGTTTATTTGCCATTATATCACTGTTGTTGCTATCATTCAACAGAAAATTCTTTATGATACATGATAGGATTATGGGTTGTGTATTTTCTCTTTTCCATTTTATTATTTTTTTTATCAGTGGGAAAGATAAATGTATACTCATAGTAAGAATCTCTTCTGGGCCACTTTTGTGGCTCAGTTGGCTAAGCAACCAACTCTTGGTTTTGGCTCAGGTCATGATCTCAGGGTCCTAGGATTGAGCCTTGCATCTGGCTCCATGATCAGCGGGGAGTCTGCTTGAGGATTCTCTCTCCCTCTGCCCCTCTTCCTGCTTGTGCTCTCTCAAAAAATAAGTAAATATTAAAAAAAAATAAAGAAGAAGAAGAAGAAGAAGAATGTCTTCTTAAAGAAGGAGGCCCTCTTCAGGAGGGTCCAGGCAGGAATACCCTCCATTAGACACTGGGATGGTGGAAGTATGTTTCCAGGTGCATCTTCAGGGACTTTTTTTTTTTTTTAAGATTTTATTTATTTATTTGACACAGAGAGAGAGCACAAGCAGGGGGAGCAGCAGGCAGAGGGAGAGGGAAAAGCAGGCTCCCCGCTGAGCAGGGGGCCCAATGTTGGGCTCAATTGCAGACCCTGGGATCATGACCTGAGCTGAAGACAGACGCTTAAAGACTGAAGGCGCCCCTTCAGGGATTTTTTGATAAACCAGTATTTCCTGAGTCTGTGCAGGAGGCTGGGATGTATTTACTGGTCTTCTTCAAGGGGGTCTTTTATTCAGAGTCCTGGGAGCTAGGGCTCACTGCTGCCTCCTCAGAGTGGGTTGTGAAAGTAGAGGTTAAAACCTAGGAGCACCCTTTTAAATTTTATCATTCAACCTAAGGGTTTCCCTTTGGGGCCTCCGTTTCCTCATCTGCTGCTCATCCATGCTGATGATCTCTGTAACTTGGCGGGGCTTGTTTTTCCATTTCAGGTTCCGAGGTGCACCGATTATACCCGTGGCAGCCAAGCCTGGGGGGCCAGAGGCCCCTGAAACAGAAGCTCCACAGGGCATCTCAGAGCTCATTGAGGTACTGTCCACTTGAATCCAGGCTGGCCTCTGGCCCCAGCCCCACTCAGGCCCCTTGTATCCTACTCAGGCCCCTTGTATCCTGCTCAGTCTGAGAGGGAGAGAAGGGGGAGGCACCCCAGCAAAAGAGTCTGAGCTGTTCCTTTAACTACCACCACCCCTCCCCCAGGCACATGCATACCTTAGTGTACCCTCCCTCACTTCCCTCCATGAGTTAAACCAAAACAGAAGCAGAGGCCTCATTCTCTAGCCCAAGGTCCTACGGAGCTGTCCACACCCTTGTAAGTCATTCTTTTTCCTTTCTCTTGTCAAACATCCCCACTCAGACAGAGCAGCTCCTGCCTCCTGGGGCTCCAGGCCATGTCTTCCATTCCAGGCCTTCAGACTGTGCCATTCCCCCGGTGTGTCCCACTGGCTGATGGAGACGGGCCCAGCAGCAGGGCAGTGCTGCTCAGGGCCTCGTGGTCTCCACTAAATAATGGTGCTTCTGAGGCACAGGCTTTTCCTCCAGGCTCAGTGGTAGTAAAAGCAGGGAGGCAGCCCAGCCACCACAGGGTGCCCAGGGCAGCCAGAGGGCAGGGCGGGCGTGGTGGGGTGGTGGTGATGCTGCTGTGAGGATGTCAGTGACCACAGTGTCCCTCAGTCGGAAGGGTGGAGTGGCAACTCTGGGGCTGGACGCTGGGCCCACCACCTGCTCTCTGTGTGGCCTTAGGCACGTGACCTGATCTCTCTTGCCTCTGTTCCCTCAGTTGTAAAGTTGGGAAAAGAACACTAGCTGTGGAGTCGGCGTGCAGGTTAGCTGAGGTTAATAGTGTCCTGTGCTCAGAACAGTGCTGTATCAGAGTTTACTACGGCAGCGACGGCACTTATCACATACCAGGAGCTGTAATGTTCTTTACATGCCTCTCACAGTGATCATGGGCTTTCACAGTGGCGCTGGGAGGCTCACATTATTTATCCCCGTCTTAACCAGGGAAGAGTCTGAGGTTCAGAGAAGTTAAGTAACTTGCCTAAGGTCTCACAGCAAGTATGTGGTGGAGCTGGCATCCAGTCCCAGATCAGTTGGGGTGTCTTTGGGATCCCCCTGCACCTGGACCCACAGAGCCAAGAACAGTTGCGATCGTGTGCACTGCCACCATGTCTATGATTACATGGTGCTGCTGCAACTGACTTAGCAAAGCAAACCTTTTCTGGCTGAGGCTTTTGTTACTTTTTCATCTGCTTCAGAGAACAGTGGTCTGGGAACCTTGGACAGATTTTTTTATTAAAGCAAAATTCGCAAATGCTGCTATGAAGATGTTTGTGTATTCCTTTAAGAAGCCTCTGCATAAATCCCAGGCCAAGCCTGTTTTGAATCTTTAGTCTTTTTTCCAGAAGAATTGTTATCACAAGGCTGAGAGTTTGGAACATTCACTACCAAATACTTTTTGACAGCCTCTTTGCTAACGAAATCCGAAAGCAGCCAAATAGAAGGAATAATGCAGTCTTTACTTTCCTTTGTTTATTGGGAATTAGCTCTGACATCCGCAAGCACGTAGACAGCATGAGGAAAATGGGCCGGTGCAGCTGAAGCGCGCGGAAAGTGTTGGCGGAGCAGAAGCAGCAGCCCTGCAGACTGAGGGGGCAACACTGGCCCTTGGCAGACATTAGGTGGTCCCCCGGCTCTGCCTGGGCTTGGAGCCGCCGCCTCACCCCCTCCCGCCCCTCCATACACGGCGGCAGCCCTGCTCACCCAGGGCCTTTGGGCCCCTGTGCTTCTCAGGCCCCATGCCAGCTGCTGGAGATACTTGGAAGGACTCAGGCCCTAGGAGAGAGACAAACAAGCAAATGCTCACAACAGCATGTTAACGGGGGATGGGGGCGGGGAGCGCAGCCGTGCAGAGGGGGCCGAGAAGCCTTCCCAGGGGCGGCGTCTCCCCGGAGAAGGGGAGGTGAAGCTGGCTGGTAAGCTTGCAGGGCCTGCCAGTGGCTGGTGCCTGCTGTGAGAGGGCACGTGGAGGGGGATGAGGCCTCTCCGGTAGCTAGGGGCTAGACGATGACACATCTTAAATCCTGTGGGCTCAGAAGGCTGGGAAGGCCGGTGAGGTCCAATCGATGTGCCCCAGGCTGTCGCGCAGCAGGCCCCGGTGCCGGCCTTTTGGGAGGCCGTTGGTTACCCCAGCGAGAGGAGAGAGGAGGCTTCTCCAGGTGCCCTTTTCCTTCGAACCCAGAGGAGCCGAGGGCACGGCGGCAGTCTGGGCTGCCGTCAGGGAGCCGTCCGCTTCCGAGCGGGGCCAGCTTGCCCAGGGACTGGCCGCACCTTCTGCCCTGCTCCGCCCTGCCCAGTTCAGCTCCCCTCCCCGGCAGCGTGTGGCACCAGCGTGTGGCATCTCTTTTCTAGCTCCTGACATCCCAGATTTCCATCCCGACGAGAGACCCCTCGGGACCACTCCTCATGTCTGTGGACCACTGTTTCTCCATCAAAGGCCAAGGCACTGTGATGACAGGGACCATCCTCTCAGGCTCCATCAGCCTCGGCGACAGTGTGGAGATTCCCGCCCTCAAGGTCAGTCTTACCTTGTCCTTCGTTTTTGTTTGTCTCTCTAGTGGCGAGGGAGAGGGACGACCCCTTTGCCTCTCCAGCAGCTGAGCCTGCTGGGCCAGCTCCCCAAAGCTGGCCCTCTGGCTCTGCTCCGCTCCCTCTTCTCTCCTACCCTGACTGGATTCTAGAATCACCACTCTCCCTAGTTCTCATAACAATACCCATGTATTGGAGGCCTATGATGTGCCGTGATGAGCCTCCCGAGTAGGTGTTCTTTGTAGATGAAGAAATGGAAGCCCTAGAAGGTGTAGTGGGCTCAGGATCACATGGTCAACAAGTGAGGGTGCAGGGTGTACACCCTCCCTTTCTACAGGCCCCATACCTCAGGCTGGCAAGTACACGTGGACTTCTTTCTGGGTACTTTTTGCCTCTCCACAAGAATTTCAAATTAAACACAATTACAATCTTGTGTCTCTCAGAGTCATACAATCTGGAGGATATCCAGATGAGTTTTATACTGGTAGTGACCACTAGTAGGTACCATGTTATCCCTTGGAAGACTAGTGGGCAGCTGCGTGTCTCCCTATTGCCCCCACCTCTGGTAACCACTGGCCTGGCTCTGATCTGAAAGCTCTTTTAGTGACCTTGATAGTTCCCATCTTCAGTGGGCTTTTCTTGTGGTTTAGTTTACTGGAGAAGAAACAGAGGCTCCTTGACCACCCTTCTCTTCAGGGGTAATAAAGGGTGGGCAACAAGGGCTAGTTAGAACCAGGCAGATCCTAAGAAGAAATCTGGGGTCCAGGGTAGCTGTCTAGTTCTCAAAGGAACCTGGAGTGCAGGGACATGGAAGCTTGCACTTGGCCCCGTGTACTAAGATGCAGTCACAGCCCTAAGTCAGTGAACTCAGTTTGCCTGCGAACTGGGAGTTCTCCCTGGAGGGCTGTGTTGAGACAGATTCTAAGACTGTCTGGCTCACTAGACATATTAGGGTTCTCCTCAAAAACAGAACTAAAAAGACATGTGTATATATGTATACAGAGAGAAAGGGGTGTATTTTAAGGAATTGGCTCACATGATTATGAGGCCCAGCAGGTCCAAAATCCACAGGATAGGCCAGCAAGATGGAGATCCAGGGAAGAGTTGCAGTTCAAGTCTGAAGGCTGTTGGCTGGCAGAATTTCTTCTTCTTCCAAGGAGGTCAGTCTTCCTGTTCAGGCCTTTAACTGATTGGACGGGATCCACCCACATTATGGAGGGTAATCTCCTTTACTCAGAGTCTGCTCCATTAATGTTAATCTCATCCAGAAAATACCCTCACAGAAATATCCAGAATAATGCTCGACCAAACCTATCAGTACAGTGGCTCAGCCTAGTTGACACATAAAATACACTATCACACTGTGGGGGAGAACCACGATAACAGTGGCTGCCCTGAACAAGGGGAGGGCAAGGGCACCTATATCTTGTGTTGGCCCTTCCAACTTGTGTTGGTCTAGGATAGCCTGGGAGGATGTAGGAAAGGGGCATTTCAGGGATGAGAGGAATGACCAGGGCTTCCCCAGGTAAAGGAGATCTCAGGTTTCAATCACCCCGCTCCACTCATTTTATGGTGCTGTGGTTGTTGCTTCCTTCTGCAGGGCTGGCGTTATTAGGGAAGAGTCTCCTGACCAGGGAGGACCAATCACAAGAAAAGCTTCCCCTATAGCCTGAGACTGGCCACATTGCAGGGCTCCCTGGGGTGGCAGCAGGAGTTGAAGGATGAAGCCCTGCCCTTCCGAGTCCCAGGGCCTCCCCTGACATTGGACCCGAATCCTAGGGTCAGAATCCCCTCCTCTACTGGCTGTTGTAGATTCTCCTCTGAAGACCATTAGTCCTGGATAAACACCACTTAAATCAAATCCATGTTGCGCCAGGGACTAAAAGTGTAAATCTTAAAAAAATAAAGCACAAAATTATGAAAATAAACCAAACTTATATATAACAAAGTCAAGATTATTACAGTGCTGCGTGTTAATTCTCAGCTGGAACAGAGAATGAATCAAATGGTAAATTGCTTTGCCTTCTGGGTGCTCCCTGAAGCAGATCCCAGGGGGCCACCCTCATCCGGTATCCCTTCTGGCTTGGGAGAAGATATGTTTGCAGCCTGGGAGAACAGCTGGGAGCAGGAAGGTGTTGTCAGAAGAGGTTGCTGTGGGACATAGACTTTGAAGTGCAGTACCTGAGGGAGGAAAAGGTGTTTGATGATAACATCAGTGGCCACCATGCTTGACCAAAGTATAGGATGGGGGAGGGCCGAGGCAGAAAGAGTCAGCCACATTAAGCAGACAGGGATGTTTGAGTGGGGACATGTTCTGAGGTCTTTGGCCACTCTTTTCTTTTTTTTTTAAGATTTTATTTATTTATTTGACAGAGAGAGACAGCGAGAGAGGGAACACAGGCAGGGGGAGTGGGAGAGGGAGAAGCAGGCTTCCTGCCGAGCAGGGAGCCCGATGCAGGGCTTGATCCCAGAACTCTGGGATCATGACCTGAGCCGAAGGCAGACGCTTAACCAACTGAGCCACCCAGGCACCCCTTTGGCCACTCATTTCATCCTTATAAAGATGGAGCTTTCCTATCAGGGTCCCATTACTGATCTGTAGTACTTGGGCACATGGAAGGTACTTGGCAAATATAAAATTTAATTCTCCTCTTGCTTTTGTTCACCCATTTCCCCCAGCCTACCTTTTAACTCTCTAGTGCTGTGTTATTCTCTAATTTACTAGGCAGGGAAAGCATAACTGTAAGTAGTGAACTTAAATATGTGACTGAGGAATTTTCCAGTCAAAGTGTAGAAAGTGCTTTCTCCATTGCTGCTTATAGTAAAATGTGAGATGAAAGGAGTGAATTGAAGGTGGAACTAAGGTACCTGCACTTGATTTGGGAGATTCTCGGCCTTTCCAGATTCCCAGTGATGCTAAAAGTAGAAAATTCATTTTGAGAAAGCACACTCTGGAGAAAGGCCAACGGTGATGCTGGACAGCCTTTGCTGTGGAGGTTAGGGATGTGATTCGTAGATCCAGTCAAACATCTCAGCAGAAACCAGGACTAGAGATGGGCTTCTCCAGGAAGGATCTGTGGAGAACCCTCAGATCCCCTTGATATACATGAGAGACCCACAAGGTTTTTGAGAATGTTGTATCAGCAGAAACACTGCCAACCTGGGCTGAAAGGGACAAACCCAACAAAATGTTTAAAAAAAAAAAAGCAGTTGGACTTCTGGTATTCTAATTGTAGGAAATGGACTGATAGAATTACTCAGCTAACTCATGTTACCTTTCAAGCAAGAGGGAGAATAACTCCAGGGGCAGAGCCATGGACACAAAGACAGAGGCCAGGGAGGCGAGCCCAGAGGCAGGGGCCAGTGAAGCCTGTGGGCCCAGAAGGTGGAGGACCGAGCCACAGAGGGTCATTTTCAGGCCAGGAAAGCTAATGGAAGTTGCTCTGTTGGATTTCAGATTTCAGATTTGCTTGAGTCTAGTGACTTCTGTGTTCCCTTCATTTTTTCTCTGTGCCTATATTTTAGGTTTTTTTAAAGATTTTATTTATTTATTTGAGAGAGAGAGCACAAGTGGGAGGGAGAGGCAGAAGGAGAGGGAGAAGCAGGCTCCCGGCTGAGCAGGGAGCCCCACGTGGGGCTTGATCCCAGAACCCTGGGATCATGACCTGAGCCAAAGGCAGACGCTTAACCGACTGAGCCACCCAGGCACGCACCCCCCCCCCGCCCCCGCCCCTGCCGTGTCTATATTTTAAAGCAGAAAACTTGTTTTTGAGTTTCACACATCCACAGGTGGAGAGGCATTTGGCCCCAGGATGGGTCATATCTGTGCCTGATTAGGTGGGTTAAATGATATTTTTGATCTGATGATACTTAGATGAGATTTTGCACTTAGAGTATGCTATAATGGGGTGAGAAATTGGAGATGTTGGGATGGGGTAAAAGTATTTTGCACATGGGATGGATGTGAATGAAGTTTTGGGGACTTGAGGGTGGACTGTAGTGGGTAGAATTGTGACCCACAAAAGCTGTGTCCACCTAGAAGCTGAGAAATGACCTTTGGAATAAGAGTCTTTGTGGATGTAATTAAGGTAAGGATCTCAAAATGAAGTCATCCCGATTAGGGTGGGCTCTTTATTCAGTGATGTGTGTCCAGTGACACAGATTCACAGAGGGAGGGCATATGTGGCCTCACCCGAGGAATGTCAGTGGCTGCCTGGAGCCACCAGATGCTAGGAGAGAGGTAGGGAAGGAGTTCATTCTCAGAGACTCCAGAGGGGACCAACCCTGCTCACACATTGATTTTAGACTTCTGGCCAGCGTGACTTCGAGAGAATACATTTCTGTTGTTTAACGCTACCAAGTTTGGTCATTGGTTAGGGCAGCCCTAAGAAATGAATGTGGATTTTGGATGGAAAGGACTGAAGTCAGAACACGCCTCAAGTCCTTTGCAGTTGTGGGCAGGCCTCTTCACTCCTCTGAGCTTTGACTTTGTCTTGAGGGACAGCCGGGGTGCTGTGAGGGTGACATAAGCTGCTCTCACATCGGCAGTACAGGTTAATGGTAGAGTAGGACTGCTGCGTACTGGTGGCCAGCTCTGTTCCTTCCTTCCTTTCCTGTAACTCGCCCCCAGTAGGCAAGAAAACCTAGGCCCAGGCCTGCTAAGCAACCAGATAGCAGAGCCAGCATTTGAAGTCATTCCTCTGGCTCCAAAGACCAGGCTGTGTCTACTATATCCCCTGCCCCCGGAGCCCCCAAAGAGATGCCAGGGCCAGTGGCCTTTCCTCTCTGGGGCAGGACCCTCCCACCTCCAGAGCAGCTTTGTAGGTGAGCTGGGCGCTCCACTGAGGCCTCTCGTGGGCCACGGAGCCTATAAAAACACATTTCAGAAGCTGCTGAGGTCCAGAGCTCCTGACCTCCTCTTGCCCCCACTTTCCACTAACCATAATCGGTGACCGGTGCCTATCGGGCACTGGGGACATTGCAGGGTGGCGGCTTTAAACTAGATGGCCCTCCTCCCAAACCTGGTGACATCCCTGTCAGATTTCACTAATCAACTTGGACACATCTGACCGCTTGAACTCCCTCAGAGGCAGGGCACAGCCATTCCAAATAAACAGTCACATTCCCCTCCTGGCCAGGGCTGGCCCGCCGGAGCCAGTCAGACCCTGGCCCCTGTCTCTGCTGCCTGTGTCCGTTCCCAGCTGGGGCCCATTAGCTGATAGAGGAAATGTTGGGGGAATGGGACTGGAGGAGAAAAACCAAATCCCATTTAGATCGCAGAATGGCGTAAACACCAGACATCCTGAGATTCGCCAGCCTCCTTCTCAGGCTTTTGGCTCTCCCGGTCCTCAGCTCGCGAAATCCCTCCGGTCACATCTAATCTGGGGATTTCAGGCTAGTGATGTTTGCAATAGCAATTGGCTATCGGGGTTGTCACGTCAGAAACTGTCAGAGCCACAGACCATGGAGAAAGAGAGAGAGAGGTCTGGGAGTTGAGAGGCAAGTTCTCGGCTTCTCTGTATCTCACTGATTCATCCCAAACTGAAGTCTCACCTTGGTCCAGGGCCTCCGGAAGAGGGGCACTGTGGTGTGCTGACCACTAGGAATGGCGGACAGAAGGTTCCCAGCACTATGGAGGCACATGGGTTTTAGCTGATAACTCTTGTCTACTATGTCGTTGCCATTCAGTATTCCTTTCCTTTCCTGTGGAATTTCTCTTGTGGGGTATAGAACTAGTAAATGGCAGGGCACCTCCCAGGTTATAAGGAAACTGTTCTTTTCCGGGCTGCTAAATGCGTTATTGAAATGGAAATATGCTTCACAGCCCACACTGTCCACTGTGAATGCATGTTCGTTTTCTGATGATGGTGACAAACATCTAAATAAATGCCTATTTAGTTGGTAAACCTGTTCGAGGACAGTTCAAAATTTGATAGCATATTCCTCCAAATTAGCTCCATATTCAGATTTATTTTTTTCTTTGTAAAAACCCCCAGAAAGGAAAAAAGAAGTCTTAAATACCCCTGGGCATTGTTATTCTTACCTTTGCCTCCACCCTTGCGCGCTGATCACAAGGTGAGAGAAAGCTGTGACATCTAAAAGATGCATTTTCTCACCCTAACAAGCCCACAGCCGCACCGCTGCCTGCCCTGCCCTTCCCCCACTCGTAGCAACCTTCCTCCCCTTATCCTTGTTTTTCACCTGGAAGCCTTGGTGGGCGGTGCCCCTACCCTGGAGCACATGACCTCTTTCCTCTCAAATCCCTGTGTGCCCTCTGGCTAGTTAGCTGCTCCCTCACAGGGGTGCTCTGGGTCGACAGTTAGGCACTGCCTGGCACTGTGTGTGTGTCTGTGTCTGTCTCTGCCTGTGTCTCCCACCAAGCTCGTCTCCTGGAGAGCAGAGGCTGGGTCTTCTCCATCTCTGTGCCCTTTGCACCAGTCCTAGGGTGAGGCCCAGAGGAGGCCCCAGAAACTGTCTGATGAACAAAGCAGTAGGGAAAACCCAATAAAGCAAATAGGCTCTTTGTTTTGCAGTAGGATTTTGATTCCGGGTAGATAATGAACGGCCAGAGGGCTGGATTTGGAGTGCCTGCTCCCCCAGCTCATGGGTCCAGATGGAGAAGCCTGGAGCTGGACCGCTGGCAGCTTGCCGCCCTGGCTGTCTTCTCTTTGAGGCTCGAATCTTGATGCTTGCCCAGTGAGTAGCGCCAGAGATAGTCCTGTGTCCCAGTGCCGGCACATTTTCAGGGAATGGTTATATGTCAGGGGCCCAGGGCTACAGACCTGGATTCCTGAGCCACCTGTGCAGACCCGCTCTGAAGACTGAGCTGCTTCTGCTTCTGTGTGTCTTATCAAAAATGTAAAGCCTGGTCTTCATCCTTAATCATATCCTGTTTCAGAAGATCTATGAGGAAGGAAGGCCTTCTCTGAATTTGCTGTTTTTGTGGTGGTTGGCTTTGGGGTGGAAACTCCTGGGAGTCCATTCTCTGTACCTGGGTGTCACATGTGCCGGGGGCATGGAGCTGACGAAGCAGAGGGGGATAGGGAAGGACAAAGGGGAGTGAAGGAAATGAGGAGCGTTTTGGAAAAGCCGGGGCAAGAATGGGGAGGCAGAGGCAGGCATTGATCAGGAGGTGCTTATGATCCGATCCCCTTTCACTTGGTGTCCTGCCGCAAGGGGATCTCTGCCATCAGGCCCTTGCCCTCCAGCCTCCCCCATCTCCCACTGGGACTGGGGCTCTCCCTGGCTCAGGTGCCCGCCACCACCCGCTGATGGATGGATGGACGGCAAGGGCTTTGCAGAGCCGTGTGTGTCCCGCTTCTCTGCTGGCGGGGCCCCTGTCTCCAGGAGGAAATCTGAAGTGCTCTGTGTGGCAGAGAGCAGACTGCAGTCTCACCTTTGTCACCCCTCCAGCCTCAGTTGCTTTGTTTTTCCACCTCCTCCCCCCTACCCAAAGCACAGTTTGTTCTCTGTATTTATGAGTCCACTTCTGTTTGCTGGTTTGTTTGTTCATTCATTTTTTAGATTCCACACATGAGTGAAATCAAGGCATTTGCCTTTTTGGGTGTGACTTCATCTCTCTCCCTCCAGCCTCAGTTTCTCATCCCAGAGCCACACCAGATCTCCTACGCTCTGGGTCTTAGGCAGGGCCCTGTTGGCAAGTGACGGGAACACGACTCAAACACTCCTGGTGGACAGGAAAGGGGCAGGCTGGCTTCGTTATTGAGAAGCCGGGTGGGGCTGGCGCCTCCCTCCAGACCTGTTCTGTGTGGGCCACGCTCCCAGGCCTTGTCCCCAAGTCCATTCTGCCTAGAGGCTGCCCCTTCCCTGCCAGTGACTGGTGACCCAGATCTGGCCAGTGAAATGTGAAGGGAGGTCTCCTGGGAGGGTTTCTCCTGCAGGGAGGGCTGTGATCTTTGAACCTGAGGGGGTAAGCACCCCTCTTGTTACCAGTTTGAGGGGGAGGCAAGCAAATAGGGGCAGAGGAAAGAGGAAAACAGCCTAAAGCAGAGCCCCTGACAGGGCCCTGGGTCTGCCCTCCCTCAGCACCTGGTGTCGGGAGAGAAACGACGTTTCCTTACTGTTCAGTCAGGCTTGTCTGCAGTTTGAATGGGATCTCCTCAGATGGCTGGACCAGCAGCTCAGCCCTGTGGCCAGGACGAGTGCAACAGTCAGACTGGGTAGGCTGGATTACACATCCACCCCTGGAGCAGGGGTCGGGGGTCCTGGGAAGAACGGGCCCCAAGGAAGTTGGGGTACTTATGCTACAAAATAAGTGTCGGGGAGGCAAAACTGAGAGGATCCACACACTTGGTGTTCGGTCCTGCGTCCTGCTGCCTTGACAGCCTGGTCCTGGTCACAGAGGGGCTGAGCTGGAGTCCCTCCCCCCTCACTTACTCCTGGGGCAGTTACGTCACCTCCTGGGGCCTGTTTCTTCCTGAGCTACTCGTGAAGATTCAGCGACATTCCCATACTGTGCTTGTAACAGGGCTGCGCATGGGGATCGCTGTCTTTATTATTATCACATGCCACCCTGAATCTTGTCTTTCCCCCATTTACCGTGTCTTTTTACTTGGCCCACAGAGCGCAGTGACTCAGGGGTTGGATGGCCTAAGCTCAGCATGCCCTGCATACCCTCCCCCCAACCCTGAACACCACAGCTCTTCGAAACCTTTGCCTCTGCCCCGCCTTCCTTCTCTGGCTTGGGGATCAGAATCACCATCTGCAGCCAAGTTGTAATATCCTGTTGTCTCCCTAACGAGGGCCCGAGAAGGAAGGACAGGCGACAGGTGAGGACAGAGATTGATCTCAGAGCAGGCAGGGAGCTCAGGAAGGTTTCTCTGTGTAGATGCTGTTGTCAGAGACGTGTGCTTAGCATCCTAAAGATCTAGCAGGCTGCAGGATACCGCCTCTCTACAGGCCTCTTTCCTGTGGACTGTCTCCAGCTGGTCCTCACCCCTCAGTCGCAAGTGACTCATGTGTCATCCTGCATCAGCCCGTGGAGAAGACTGCAGCTTCCACTCCCAGAAGCCCCGTCTCTCCTTCCTTCTTATGTGTGTGTGTCTTCCTTTATTTCTGAGAACGGTTTTCATCACGCTGATGTGCCTCTCTCCAGAGATGGTGCTGACACCGGCCTCCCACACTGGGGCCTGATTGCTCACATGCTGGTGGCTAGATGAAGAAGGCTGCCGTGTCTGGCCTCATTGGGGTCCAGCTTCTCTTAGTTCAGCCTCAGATGGCTTCTCGAAGTGAGTTCTGAAACACAGCACGCTATTGGCCTGGCGTGGGGAAGGAGCCCTAGAGCAGGTCGCAGCTGTAGAATTGTTTGTTGGCTATCATTGAGTGCTACTGTGTCCCAGGCTCTGGCATAAGACCTCTTTATGTATTCTTTCTGTGCTTCCAGCAGCTCTGTGGGAGGTGCTGTTGTCCTCCATTTTATAGGGCATACAACAGAGACACAAAGATGTAAAAATCTTCTATAAGCTGGGGTGCCTGGCTGGCTCAGTCGGTTAAGTGTCTGCCTTTGGCTCAGGTTATGATCCCAGGGTCCTGGGATTGAGCCTCACATTGGGCTCCCTGCTCAGCAGGGAGCCTGCTCCCCACCATCCCCCCCCCCCATGCGTGCTCTCTTTCTCAAATAAATAAATAAATAAATAAATAAAATCTTTTTATCTTCTATAAGCTAATTAGTGGAAGACTCTGGAGTCAAACCTTGTCAGCCAGAGTCTAAGATGTATGTTCATCCCAGCTCCCTGGGCAGACAGGAGGCCACTGAACCCCACAACCCTGTCCCTCTCATATCAAATGAAGTTGTTGTGGTGATGAACCATGGACCCTCAGAGAAGAAGATCCTGGAGCCAGGACCCTCAGATCATGACCCGAGCTGAAGGCAGATGCTTAACCGACTGAGCCACCCAGGCGCCCCCAGCTTATAGATTTTTACATCTTTGTGTCTCTGTCCCATGCCCTATAAAATGGACAGCTTTAGAGGTGCTGCTTCATTCTGCCTTATCCTTCTTCATGGCTCCACAGGACCCTCCGTCAGGGAGCTGGAAGCCCTGGGGCCGTCCTGAGGGCAGTTGTGCAGGCAGGGGCACAGCCAGCTTCTGGTGCCTGGAGGGGCCTGAACCCACAACAACGGGCTGCGTCTGATCCTGAGCAGCCTTAGCATTCCCCACAGTCCTCTGCAGAGCTGGCCCTGGCTCTCTCGGGCCTCAGGTGGAGTGGGGGAGACCTGGCTGCTACAGCCCCAGTGCTGTCCTCTGCAGGAAGGGTGACAGCCTGCGGCGGCTATGCAGCCCCACCCCGGCTTAGCTCTGCCTCCCTACAGAGGCGGGCCCCCCCCCCCCCCCGGTAAAGCTGCCAGCTCATCTGGTTGTGCGTGCTGTATGTTTCAAGCCTTGTGCTCAGGACCTTGTGGGCAGGTAGAGCCCCACTTGGGCCCAGGGTGACCTGCAACCCTCCTAGCCCTTTTTGGGGATTCTAGTGCCTGAGGCCACAAATAAAACCCCACCCCCCCACCAGCTGCTTCCCCTGAGGGCAGGACTGGGCACTGCCCTCTGAAGCGTCCTGCTAACTAGAGCTCTCATGAGGCTGGATGGATATCTTGGGATCCAGCCTCTCCACGGCCCACCTTGAAACCTGAATGTGGGCACCCCTACTGCCTGGATGTGCCCCGCCCTTCGCAGCTGAGGGGCAGTACAGCAGGGGGGTGAAGAGCAGGGTGTTGAGCGCCACTCTGCCTTGGTTTGTATCCCACACACCAGCTCTGTGACCACAAGGAAGCTACTTAAGCTCTCTGTGCTTCAGTTTCCCCCTCTGTAAAGTGGGGATAATGTTACCTTCATCAGGGAGTTAGTGTGAGGATTAAATGGGTTCTAGAGCATTTCCAAGTGCCTGGGTTCCAGGGTGTGCTCAGTAACCATCGCCTGTTGTTACCACTATGGGAAGCCTCATGTCCCTCATGTCCTGGCCAGTGCCCTCCAGGTGGCACTTGCTGGTGGCCCCCTGGGGAGCAGACACAGAAGTGGCAGATGTGGGGTAAGAGGGGAGCGTGGCCGGCTTCCAGACCTCTCCTAAGGAAAGTGTGGGTCCCAGCCCACGGTGGCCTCACAAGACCCACAGAGTAGCCATGGCACACTGCTGTCCCCTGCAAGTCGTCATGTGAAAACCCCTAGAATGTATAAAAGCTTCTGAGTAAAATTGAATCTGTTTATTGTTTCCAGGAAGAGCCCGTGATTCAATTAAAAAGAACACTTATGAGGGCTATGTTGTGGCCTAGGCACCGTGCCAGGGCAATCCCTGCCCACGCGCCAGGCAGGAGACCAGGGTCTGGGGTCCTGGGTGTGAATGCTCAGCTCTGTGACCGTGGGCAGGTCGCTGCCCTCTTTCCTGCCAGGCCGCCTTCACAGAGAAGTAAGAATCGTCCTCATATGGCACAGTTCCTCCTGAGGGCCTCAGGCAGCCGCTTTCCCAGGGCTGTTGACCCCACTGCAGTCAGGTGAGTATCACTGGGAAGCGCTCACTCAGCCCAGGGGAATTGGTGTAGATTCTGGAGCAGTGGCAGGGAGATGAATGCAGGCTTACCAAGACTTCCGGGGGTGCTGTAGCCCCCTCCTTGGCTGTGGGCTATAGCCGGTATGATGTGCAGGCATGTCATTGAGAGGGGTGGATAATGTGAGCTGGCAGTGAGGCTGAGAAGGCAAGACCTAGAACACTGGGGGCCCAAAGGGGGCTTCCTCTGTCAGGAAGTGTGCGCCCAGCCAGAGTTAGAGCACCAGCTGGAAGCGGGCTTGCTGCAGAAAACGCTCAGTCAGCAGACAGTTGACTAGTGCTAGGCTGTGCCCAGTGCAAACATGGGTGCCGCCTGACCCACAGAGGAGGGTTTGATCTTCGGCCTGAGGTCCATTGCCTTCTTCTGCTAGGAAGCAAGTTCTGGTTCCCGCAGAAAGTGTGGCCATGCAGGTCTTGTGTGACCATGGAGATTGCACACCCACAAAGCCAGCCCTGCCTGCTGCCTTCCCACAGTGCTATTGGTGCATCTCCTGTTGAGTCAGGTGCTGAAAGCCTGGGCTGATGCTTCCAGAGCCTGCTGTGGGGGTGGGTGGCGTTGGGGTGGTGGGCAGGCAAACAGCGGTCCCCTCATGTGGGAAAGGTGCTGAGTGAGAATGGTATCCAGAGCATGGGGCAAACACCCCAGGAGAGCTTGCAGCCCTGCTCCCCTGATAGGGTACATTGAAGCTGAGACTCAAGGGATGGCAGAGGGCTTTGCCAGGCCATTCCAAGCAAAAGAATAGTGTGTGGTGAAGCCCAGAGATGAAGAATGCCTGGTACATCTGAGGGAAACGTGACGTTCATTGTGGCAGAGTCTGGGAAGAGGAATGCCCAGCAGGTGGTTTTGGTGATCTTCAGAAGATCACCAGGAGGGCTGGGCTTTGGGCCTAGGGAGGGTGTTCCAAAGGCCAAGTCTAGAAGAGGAGGCTCCAACAGCATCATGTCCTGTGGTAATGTTCCACGTGGCTCGAGAGTATGCCTTGTCCTGTTAGGGAGGCACTACTATACCTAGAAATTAGGCTTGAGAGAAGTCTTCTGGGGGTTCTGGTGCCCTGCTCCTCTGCTCTGGGCCCTGTGCTCTGGCTTGTCTCGGGCCCCTTCTTGCCCTCCATATACTCCTGGTTTTGGACCCCAGGCTTGGTCCCCCTCATGTAGCCTCTGCTCCTGGCCTTCCTCCCCTTGACAGGAATTCAGGGCCTAGCAGGGGTCTAATGCATTATTTCTCACCCTCAGTTGGGGGTGAGGGTGGGCCATTCAGAATCACTGAGGATGCTTGTTAGAAAATCTTGTTCCCCCTCCCCACTCCCCCCCACTCCCTAAATCCCAGTCCATGGGAACCAGGGAATTAATATTTGTGCTGATCATCTGAGTTCATTCTTATTATCAGGCAATTTGGGGAAACCGTGGGCCAGGGTTTAGGCTCTGGAGTTGGACAGACCTGGCTCACGTCCCTGATTTGCCACATGCCATATGGCCCTGGCACCACCTCCCTTGGCCTTAGCTTCCTCATCTACACAGCGAGGAGGTGTGCGTTATAGTGCCTGCTTTATAGGGTCACCGTGGGCAGTAGGAGGAGATAAAGACCTCATATAAAGTGGCCAGAATGTTCATTCAGCACATACATTCAGTACCTACTGTGTGCCAGGTGCCAGGCCAGGTCATAGGGATAGAGGGTGGACAAAGCAGGTCACATTTCTGTTCTCCCAGAATTTACCTTCTAACAGTAGGGGGTATGGGCACATAAACGGCCTGATATACCTTACGGTGAAGTGATTGAGAACAGCAGGGGTTGGGGGCAGCATACAGCCCCTATGAGGGAGAGGAGGGAGGAAGGGAGGGGAGAGGTCATCGAGGGCCTTGGAGGCCATGGCCAGGGTTTGGATTTGACTGTGAACACAGAGTTCACAAGGCTTCCTTTCCCCTCAGCTGAAGGAGGCAGTGCCATGCTGGCCAGGGCACCTCTCCCAGGCCCCCACCAGCCCCTCTGACTTGGCACCTCAGGGAGAGACAGGCCAACCTACAGCCTGTGGTGAGCATCCGTGGTGAGCCCCTAACTGCCCTGGCAGCCTTCTGGGACTCTGCTGGGACCTTTTTGTTTTTATTTTTCTTGTTAAAGGAAAGTTGAGTGTTTCCTGAATGTGCATAAAGCCAATGCACCACTTAAATTGAATATTTATAATTCTTTTCTTTTAAAAAATAAAACAATAATAAAAATACCATAAACATTGCTTTAATTGTTCACAGGCTCCAACTTGTAATAATCATGGGGAAAGGGCAAGTGAGATGTCTTATTAAAATAAAGGCACTTGCCTGCTTTTGTTTGAAGTTTTGCTAAAATGCCTTATTATAACATGTTCTTGTTTAAAAATAAATTCCACCCATTCAGAGTTATTTTTTTTTCTCTTTTTGTCTTTCCAAAAGTATTTAAATGAGATGCTTCTGGGCAAGGGTAATTTGGAGAGTCTGAGCCAGCCTTTGTGGCACAGCTGTGGCCCCTGCCCCCTCAGACTGCCCCGCCACCTCCTTGGCTGGCTGTTGGTGACCATGTCCGTGAAGACATAAACAGGGGAGGATAGATGAGGATGAGCCCCCGTCTTTAGGACTGCCTCTGCCAGCCCCGCTGCCGGCACACTCCTTCCCTACCGAACACGCGCCTGCGTCATTCGGGCCCGAGCCACGTGTGCCTTTCAGGGCCTTCTCAGGACACGGTAGAGTCTCTGAGAGCAGAGAGCAGAGGAACTGACCTAGGCTGACGGTCAGAGCAGACTTCCAGGATCTGAAGGAGGAGGAGGACTGATCTAGGAGAAGAGCCGAGGCGTGGGTACACAGAGTGTCCCAGGCAGAGAGAACAGCAGGGGTAAAGCCATCTCCTGTGGTGGGAAGTAACTTAGTGAATTTGAAGACCTGCAAAAAAGGCATTTTAGCTAGAGCTCAGAAAACAGAGCCCCAGAGCAAGAAGTGCTGTAGAGGTAGGTGGGAGCAGACCACGTAGGGTCTAGAGATAGTCTCTTCAGGATTTTCATCTACTTTAGTCATGCAGATGGTTTTGAAGGGTGGAGTGTGTGCGTCATGTGTGTGCACATGTATTTATTGCGTGTTGGAGAGACAACCAGTATGGAGGATGGATTCCAGGGGGCCAGGAGTACATTTCTGGGGCCCTGTCAGGAGGCTCTTGCAGTGGTGCAGGCAGACTGAGGTTGCTTAGGCCAACCTGGTGGCTGTACAGTAGGACCCAGGGATATTTAGGAGGTGGAATTAACAAGACTTGGCGATGAAGTAGCTATGGGGAAGGTGGAGGGGAGAGGCATGACCAAGACAACTCCCAGATCTCTGGCTGGAGCAGCAGGCTGGGCAATGAAGCCATGACTGAGAGGGGAGCCCTGGAAGGTCTGGGGGTGGGGGCGGAGGCAGAGAGGGGAGTGTGGGCTGAGCTTTAATAAGTTTGACGTGTTTGGGGGCCTCCAGTTGGAGTGGAGGTCTAGGAGGCAAGTTGATAACACGGGGCTCCAGCTCAGAGAAGTTTGGGAGCAAACACGAGTTTGTGAGCGGTTGGTGTACCCAACCTTTGCAGCTGGGGCCTCTGGCAAGGAAAGATAAGAAAGTTAAAAAGTGAGCTTTCGCTGTTTCTTCTAAGGTTTTATTTCTGATGTTTAAATGCTCCCAACCCTCCTCTTGTTCTCTGCTTGGGAGCCGTCCCAGTTCTGAAAGGTGAGGGTCTGAGTAGCTGAGGCTTTGGCATTTGGGGATAGAGGGGAGGGTATTTGTGGGGACAGTTGCCTTTTTTCAGATCACAGACACCACGGCCAGCCTCCAGAGGAGCTGCCCCAGTGCCAGCCGGGTGTGCAAAGCACCCCACAGTGGGGAGGGCCAGGCCATGCCCCCCAGCCTCCAAGATGCTGCCGCCACGAAACAAACGGGGTGACTGGGCGGAAGGTCAGGAGTTTAAGAGCTTGTTTTATTCAAGACGGGGTAAGAGACAGGCGGGGAGTGCGCGGGTTTTATATGTGGATCCTGGTATTTTCTTTTGAGTCGGGGCGGAGAGTGGTTGGGGCAGGGAGGGAAGGCAGCCCGCCAGAGGGAACGTTGCCAAGCGGAGCGCCGCTAATGCGAACCAGAAGGCAGCGGCCCATCTCCTGGCCAGGCTTAATGCAGTCCTTGCCGGCAGGCAGGCGGGCGGGCAGGAAGGCGGCCTGGGCAGTGGGCTGCTTAACCCTTCGGCTGCTGGGCCACTGGCAGGCTCTCCCACCTCAGCACATGGACGTTGGGGCCCCGTGATTCGCAGTCCTGGGCATTGTAAGATGTTTAGCAGCATCCCTGGCCTCTCCCCAGCAGATGACAGTAGCACCTCCTCCCCAGCTGTGCCGACCAAAAGTGTCTCCAGACATTCTACATGTCCCCTGGCCCTGGCCTGCACCCCTTAGGGGGCCATCCCTGAACACACCACTTCCTTCTGTGGGGGCAATGACTGGGGCGAGCATGTGGGGGACATTTTTGCAGAAAGAAGTGGCCACAGGGCCTGAGGGGAAGTATGACTTGTCCAGGGTTGCATGGCTAGTAGGAACTGGGATATGAACTCCTGTATTCCTGGTGTTGAGAACTGGTCGTGCACCCCTCTCTGCATTCCCCAGGCACAGTCGGCTGGGGGACCAGAGGACCCCGTAACAGGATCTCTGGTTGTGAGTGGGGGTGACGAAGCATCCTCCCTCCTTGCTTCTTGGGAGGACCGATGACTGAGTCTGCTTCCTCTGCTGCCCCAAGTGCGGCCGTCCAAGAAGATGTGCACGGGGTGGGTGCCACAGTGCTGCTTGTGCTGGGAGCAGATGGAGCTGAGCTCCGTGTGCCCTGACAGGCGGCTTCGTCCGAGCCGTGCCACGCCACGCCACCGCTGAGAACGTGACCTCAGCGCAGGTGGGGAGACTACCGCTAGAACCGTCGCATCCACAGCGGTAGACGTTCTTGTCCATCTGTTCCTCCGCCCTTAATAAACATTTTGTAAATAAATAGCATGCGTATATTGTTAAGTGAAAAACAAGTCTCGGAACCATGTGTCTGATTGGTCCCGTTTATACAGGAAAACTGTGTACAGGTGTTTGTGTATAGATGCGTCAAAAGATCTGAAAGGAGACACAGCCAACTGTGAATAGTGGTTACATCTTGGGGGAGTGAGGGAAAGTGGAGTTTAGGGGGCTGCAAGAGAGCTTTCATGTCTTAGCCTGTGCAGTTGGTGTTCAAATCTTTTACAAGCTTGTATTCATCTGTTTCATGTGTGGCTCTTATGAAAGAAAAAATACAAAGAAACAGAGAAAGAGCAAGTTTTGTTCTACCCTTCCCTACTTCTCTCTCACTTCCCCTGTGCCCTCACCCCGCTTGGGCCTGGGATAGCCGTTCTCCCTGGGGTGGCCCAGCTCTGCTGTTTGGGAAGGCCGCCTCCTCCTCAAGCAGCAGGAGCAAACAAACGGGCTCCTGCCGCCTCCCTGCAGCAGGACCAGCGGTCACCTGTGCCCTCCTCATGGATGACCTCAGCCCAGCTCCCAGCGCCCTGCCCCTGGCCTCCTGTGTCAGCTCAGTGCACTCAGCAGGTGCCACGATCCCCACCTCAAGCCCTCTCTGGCTGTTTTAGCCCATTTCTCCTGGCCTTCAGCCCCTCCTCCTCCCCGCACCTCTGCTCTCTCCATACTCCCCTCTCAGAGGTGCACAAAAGGCCTTGCTTCGTGACCTTTTTTTCCTGCTGCCTCATTGCCTCCTGCACTTCAGCATATACAAATACTCTTGTCCCTTTCACAGCCATGGCCGGCCTTCCTGACAGTATCCAGGAAGACCAGATCACCACTTCCATTCACCTGCTCAGCCTCAGCAAACTGGCCTTGGCGGTGATAACAGCGATACGCTTCTACTTATCAAAAGCCTTCTCTCTCTCAGGTACCATAGCAGGTTCTTTTCTCTCGCTTCTCCATGACACTACAAAAGATGCATTTACTCCCCCATGTAACGGGAGGGCAAACCAAGGCCCAGAGAAGTTAGGTTGTTTGTCCAGGCTCACATATCTCTGACATAGATCTGGCTCCAGAACGTGCACTCTCGCCATTGGGCCCGCGGGCCTCTTCTGTGAGCCTGTAACAGTTTATAGCATCTTTGGATTTGAGCCCTCCCTGTCCTAGCTTTCTTTAGCTCCCATGGGGGTCCCTGGGAGTGTCCTTGCCCCTTCCAGCAGTGCTTGGCCTCAGGCTCCACAGACTTCCCGGGTCATCCTCTGTCTTGGCTGAGCCTGCGGCACCTGAAGAGAGGAAGGGTTTGGTGTGATGTGGTGTGGGTTCTGTGGCCAACTGCAGCCCAACTGTGGTAACAACAGTGCCCCAGAAATGTGCTTTGTGGGCAGATATAAGCCATGTACTTTGGGAGTGGGGGAAGGAGGGGGGAGACAGTAAAGAGAATGGCCCCTCTGGAGGTTCTAGAACCTCAGGAAGCCAGGCAGTGAAAGGGTTTGGACCTGGCAACAGGAAGCTCTTGGAGCGTTTTCATTGTGGAAACACCAGGATAGAAAGGAGTGTGCAGATGTGCTCTCTGTCTTGCTGAACTGGTGGCTCAGAGTCTGGGGCTAGCAGCATGGAGCCCCCTGCCCTTGGAGGTCTTGGTGGCCCAGCTTGTGAAACTGTCCGGGGACAGGTACCTTCTGGAAAGGTGACTGGGTGTTCTTCTGTGGGCCCAGCACCAGGCTTTGTGCCTTAGCCCTTGCTATGGGGCCCTGAGTTGGCAACTCCAGCTCCATGATCCTCGGTGTTTTGTAGTTCAGGGTGGGTGGGAAGCCAGTGAGTCCTGTTGAGTCAGTGGTGGAGTGGGGTCCAAAGCAGGCAGTTGCAGACCTAGTTCTGTCTTGGCCTTGGGTCTGAATGGATTTTGATAGGAAATGCCTTGGGAACTTGGCCGTCTCACCCAGTGGGAACTCTGAGGCTCTCCAGTGGTGCTGCCCCCTTGCTCCCACTGTCACCTGTCCTGCCAGGCCCATTGGAGCTGGCTGGAGGGGAGGGGGCTCTGCCCTTCCCTGCTGTGAGCAGAGTCCTGGCCTCTTGGCCCTGCCTTGTGGTCTGAGCCAGTGACCTGAACGAAAAGCCAGTGACCAATGGTGGGAAGTGGGTGGCCTGTCCTATTCCAGGCCATAAGTGCATCAGTTCCAACCTCCTTCCTGGCTGCCGGCCTCGGTTCACAGGGAGCCCTCTGAGGGGCTTTTTGATGTGCACCATGGATGTTTGGCTTGACCAGGTTTGTTTGCTTAAGCATTACTCTTGCCAGTTCATTCGGACCTTCTCTTTCTTTTAAAAATATGTTGCTTGCCAAAGGTTATTTTGGATCTGTTTTTGTTTATCAGGTAGAATTGTTCCAGCACAATTGAAAGCAGACCCACATGTTGACATGCGCTTGAGCTGCTCGCCAGGGCACGCGCATACAGGCACACACAGGATCTGTGGAGAATAGGCCAGGGCCCCAGAACATGCATGGCTCATGAGTGGGGTTAGGGGAAGTCAGCTCTTTCACTGGGGACTTGTAGCTTAAAAATGTTCATCCTCTAGGTGCTCACAATGGCAGGATTTCAGGTGCAGAGGAACTAGGGTCTGTTACCTCTTGGGAGAGGCAATCTGGTAGGTTTGATGTAGCTTTGGGATTAGGCTGGAACCTTGTCTCTGCCATGGCTGTCTGTGGACCTGCCTGCTCTGGGCCAAGGCTTCCTACTCTGGGGCCAGCTAACTCCACCTCACAGGCCCACTATGAGGACTGTGCCGGATGTGGGAGACAGCTCTGGGAAGCAAGCAGGGCTGTCTGCAGTCAGCAAGGGTGAGGGAATGGAATGTGCAGCTCTGTACTTGTGGTTCCTGTTTGAGTGAGTGGCCTTCTCTTGTGGATGCAGTTGGATGTTTCCTGCCAGTAGACTTGCCGTGCATTTCTTCTGAAAATAATCTGTCTCCATTGGGACCTGCTCTGTGCACACAGGGCTACTCAGCAGAAAGCCCTCTCTGGAGCTAACCCTTCCTTGCTCCCTGGGCCCCATCGTACCTGGGAGGCACACAGAGGGACGGCGGTTAAGGTTACCCTCTTTTCTACCCCAGGCTGGCAGCTCAGCATGTCCCTGGAAGGGGGCATTGTGCCCAGAGGGGTGGGCTTATTAGCATGTTGGTGTTTGGTTCCTGGTGATAGATGCCAACTCAGGTGAGCACACATAACAGAAGAGAATCTATTTGTCTACATCACTGACAAGTCAGGGTACTCCTGCTTTAAGCACGACTAGTCTAGAGTCTAGAGCTCAAAAGCTTTAATCTCCTTCCATTTCTTGACTTAGCTCTGCTCCATATGGCTTTGCCCTTAGGCAGACTCTCCTTGTAGAAGCTACGGGCAGCTCCAGGTCAGCTTTCTCTGAGCTTCTGTCCGGCCCCTCTTTCCTGGCATTGCTGCAATAGTGAGTGGGATCCCCAGGACTCAGGGGCCATTAGCATGAAGGCCCAGCCGGCAGGCCAGCGGGGGCCTGTTGCACATGGGTAGTCTACCCTGGGCTGGCGACAGCTGTGTGACACTGCCATCACCCCCGGTCACCCCCAGCCTGCAGCAACCCCTGTTCCATTTCCAGTCTTAGACTAACAAAGGTGCTCATATTGGGAGTTTGGAGAAAGCTTCAGTCCCCCGAAACGGGAGAGGAAAACTCACATTTTAACATTTTCTTCAGATTAAATAAACAAATAAATGTTTAGCATTAAAAATTCAACATTATTAAAAAGGATATTAAACGACCTGTAGTCCCAGCCCCTGGAGAGAAGCCTTGATACCCTTTGTCAGCACCCCTTCTGAAGTTCTGGTGAATCCACAGACACATGGACCCAGTATGACATGAATGGCGTTATATTTATATGCTGCTGTGTGTCCTCCATCTCCTCCGCTCCCACACAACCTGGACATGGTTCCTTTTCAATAAATAGAGATCATATAATCATGAAACCGACTGTAAAGCACAAAAGTAATTATGTTTTATCTGAGTTTGGGAATCTTTCTAAAATGTATTTTATACTCCCCTCTTGCCTCGAACTACACAATTCTTCCTAGAATACTGCGTATAATTTCATCTTTTCTTGATGACTCAGCTCATTTTGATGAACCAGTTGATACTACAGGATCGGAGCTGTTTGAAATGTGTGGTCTGTTTGTTCCACCAAATAGCTCCGTGCAAGTAGGCCCTGGAGCCTGTGGTGGCCTGTCCAATGGGAGGGTTCCTGGCATGGTGCGGGCTGCCCTATGACAGGGGCCTCACAGAGGCCAGGGTGGGAGCAGAGGGTCCGAATGGGCTTCTGGTGCTCTTCAGGTTGCCTGATGATGAGGAAACCCTTTCCCATTTGTCTTTGCCTCAAGAGCATAGGGAAGCGCTAAAGGATTGTGAGCAGCAGGGAAGGGAGGGCAGTGCTAACCCCCCTGGCTGGGTAGAGATCTGATTGGAGGCCAGACTGGGTGTGGGGAGGTGAGGATGTTGATCTGATCTAGGGTATTACTGGGAGAGAGAACAAGCCAGGTTTAGGTGCACCCATCACACGGTAAGGCTTCGTGATACCCTGGGTACGGGGCAAGAGGAAGGGGGAGAGCCGAAGGTGACTCGTTGATAAGGCAGGTGGTGGCACTGATGGTGTGGGAAGACCAGGTGTGGGGGCAAGAAGATGCACCTGCTGCGGTGCCTGAGAGACATGGACGAGGAGAACGAGGCGCTCAGTAAGTGCTGCCCGGGGCAGGAGTCATGCTTGGCTCCTGGTCACTGAAGCGATGGGCAGGGTGGTATTAGCTGGAGAGTTTAAGAAGAGGCCTGGCCTTTTGAAGAACTGTGGCAGGTAGTGACTGGGCAGAAGGGGACGAGCCTGTGGAAGAGCAGGACTGGCCAGAGAGGCGTGAGGGGAGAGGGAGAGAGCCAGGATTCGGAGGCTATTGTGTCCCCACCCTCTCCTCCCTTTGTACTTCCCCTCCTCCCCCTGCTCTCCCCTCCTTCTCCTCTCCCCTCCTCCCTTTCCTCCTCTCCTCCCCCGACCCATCACAACGTCCACTTCCTCCTTGTCCACCTGCAGGACCTTGTCCGCCTGCAGGATCGTCTGCATTGGTTCCATTCTCTCCCCACCCAGGGTGCTTACCCGCTCCCTCTGAATCTGTAGTGCATTCTCGGCTGTTTAGCTGTGGTTTTCTCCCTCGGACAAACATGTGGACACCAACCCAGCTCTCCCAGCACACACGCATACTTAGGCAGCTCCTGTCTGGCCTCAGGGCCGGTTCACATCGTCCCGGAAAGTACCTGGCACCCGGTGACTTGCCACCCTTTTCCTGCCTGTTCCCAAGTCTGTGTATTACCTGGACTGTCATGTACTTGCTATTAGTTTAGCCAACATACTTTAAGGATTTTTATATTTAAAAAGGGAACTTAATAGCCATGAACTCATGAGTCTGCTCTGCCATTTATATTCTTTTTTATCTGGAATTTGGTATAAATATTTCTCCCACATATGTTTGTACTCACAAATAATATATAACATTGTTTCATTCATTTTTAAGGCTATGTACAAATGGTAAGGCCCTATATGTGTCCCACTTCAGGCTTGCCTTTTCTGTTCATCACTGTGATGTTGAGGTTTTGGCTCACGAATTTCTACTGCTGTGCAGTGTTCCATTATGACTTGACTATAGTTCATTTATCCGCTCTTTTTCTTAATGGACATTCCAGAGCATTTTGCAGCCTTCTCTTCCGGCTCCTGCACACACACACTCTCTTGTCTGTTTGGTGTCTGTCTCCAACCTCATTTCCCCACTGCTAGCTCTTTCCTTCAGGCAGAGCCAGTGTCTTTATCAAGGTTGGGCAGGGACGTGAGCCTCCACCTCCATGAGGGTGGAGTATCTATGCAGATTATTTGGAATTCTTCATGGGAGATTTATTTCTTCTCGCCATTTATTCAGTATTTATTTTTTATCACTGCAGGCCATTGATATGTATTTTATGCTTTGGGTTATAATCTAGTACTGTATTCTTTTGCTACTCATTGTCCCAGCCTTGGCCGCTGGGAGCTCCTCCAGGCTGGCTCCTTTGCCCCTTGCCCCGCCCCCATCCTTTTGCCTTTTGAGCATTTCCTGACTTTCTGGCACCATGAGATATTCCTGGCTGCTCTCGTATGACCCCTGTTGCAGTGCTGGAACCTGCCATTTCTCTGAAGGGGTCCCATTCCTTTCACCGGAGAATGGTATCAGAGACCAAGGTCTGAAGCTGCCTGTGTTTGTTGCTACTAGGGTGTCATTGTTTCTAGGGCCTCTCAGCAGACGGAGCGTGGAGATGTATGTGTGTGTGTAACCCGTACATACGTGTCTACAATTATAGACACAGATGTCGCTCTCCGCCCGGATCTATGTCAGGCTACACATGAGTTCATTCTGGTATCTCTGCCACTAATCGAGTACACAGGGATCATTCTAGCCTTTCCTCCTTGCTTGTCTGTAACCTCCCCACTCCACGGTGACAAGCCTCATACTTGCCATCCACCGTCCGCTTCTGCATTCAGCCTCTGTACACCTGGGCAACTTTTACTAGACCGTGAGTCCCTGCCCCCGGGGGTTGTTTTGACCACGGTTGCCCATGGTTCCTGAGCCCCATCGGTGGCAGCAGGAACATTGCTTTCATGTAGACATTTTTAGGCGCAAACCCTGAAAGCTGATTTGGCAGATAAAATGGTGAAATGTCTGCCTTCACCCTGGAGCCTGAATTGCCAGCAGGCTGAGGAGGAGGTGAGGTTGGGAGTGACGTGAAGGAGAGCAGGCAGGTTGGCCTGCTCTGCCCACTGCTGCCAGGGGCTACGCAGAGGCAGGGCACGGTATGAGGAAGGACCGAGACCAGGAGTCGAATCAGGGAGCCCTGGCAAGCCTAGGTCCCAGCAGAAAAATTGCATTCACTAGGAGAGATCAAGGAGGCCGGGGAAGAGCAGAAGCTGATTAACAGCTGCACTGCCCTACCTACCTGCCTTGGCTTCCTTAAGGCCTCAGCACACCCTGGAGTGATTGCTATGGAAAATGAGGCTAGTTGTAGACAGAAGGAGGAAGGGATGGCATGGAGGGCTGAGGGAGAAAACCCCAGAGCTTGGCCTGCCTGGGGGCTAGGCTGGGGAGTCTCTCTCTGGGAAAGTCAGCCCACAGGCCAGAGGCATCCAGGGGTCAGTGGGGACAGGTTCCCTCTTGGGTTACAGCCAGATGGGGATTCAGTAATTACAGCATTTAACTTAATGTTTGTTTAAAAAAAAAAAAGGTATAAATAAATAAAATAAATAAATAAATGGTAATAACATTCTCATGATAGGAAAAAATCCAAACTATACAAAAGACGTAAGGAATGCTTTTCACTCTTATACCATTTCTAGTTTCTTTCCAGAAATAGTCCATGCACATTCAAGCATATCCATGTACATTCCCTACCCCCTATTTTTTTTTTTTATAGTAATGATACCATAATACACATTGTTTTGTACCTTGCTTTTTTTCCCCCACAAAAAGTCTGTCTTGGAAGACATTTTAATGTGAAAACAGCTAGATTTCCCTTTTTTTTTTTTTAACCACTGCCATAGTGATACTATGTACAGATGCCCCTTCATTTATGCTGGTTTCTAGTGATGAGCACATCTGTTGCTTCAGATCTTCTGCTTGATTTTCCTGTTTCTTGTCTTAATGTGTAAACTTACGGTGCAGGTGCGTTTTGCAGTTACTTTGGGTGTGTGGTTTTTGGTTTGTAAAATGAGGGTCCCTGGGAGGTGGCTTTGGCAGATTTTCCAAAGACAAAAATTAAGGCTCTGACAAATGATGTTTTGCTCAAGGTCATAGAAGTGCTAAATGGGAACTTGAGTCTGGGTCTCCTAACTCTACATCCAGTGCCCTTTACCCTATCTTCTAGACCTGAGGGAGAAAGAATGTGTAAATTCATACATAAGTCATATATGCCGAGCAAAACACCAAGGCCTGCCTCTGTCAACAGGGATCTGCACATCAGGGGTCTGTGGATCAGGGTTGTTGCTGAGGTGACTCATCCCTGGGATCCTAGCATAGGGCCAGACCCGGAGCAGGGGTCAGGAATCCCTCGTTGAACACATGTGCACCCATGGGGCCTGGGATTTGGGGTTCACTGTGGCCATTGGCTTCAGGAAGTGCTCGTGGGATATGGCAGTCTGCTGGTATGTTGGGGTTAGATGGGGGACCTCTATGTTATCCTTCTCGGGTGCAAGTGTTTATTTCACCAGAAGTCTCCAAATGGAAGTGTTCTGCACCATCATTATAGTAAACTGTGTTTCTGTGAGGAGACCCGAAGATCTGCGCTGTCAGACTAGGCTAGCGCAGACGGCTCAGGCATTTTCCAGAGGTTTATTAGTAAGTTATATATATAGTCAAGGGATCTCCTGTTTGAAACATTTGCAGTTCCTCTTGGGTTCTTTTGTGCCTCAATGCATGGGACTATCAAGGGAAGGTGATGGTGATTGTCCCTTGGTAGCCTTTTCATCTGGGATAGTGACCTACAGAGATGAGAGCTCAGAGTCTGGCAGTGGAAAGGGGTGAAGGGGATATGTGCTAGCTTCCTTGCCAGTGCAGGGTAAGTACTCCTCGAACCCATGCCCCACATATTTTCCCTCCCGAGGCAGCCACGTCTTAGCCATTTGGGCCTAAGAAATGTTGCCATTTTCTCTTGATACCACCAGTTAGCCTCTTAGAATTTTTCTCTAATGGCTCGAATGCTGGCCCCTGGATGTTTGGAGTGTGGATGTCCCCCTGTATAAGAACCAGTTTACAAACACCTGGAGGCTCCATCACACCTTTCTTTCCACATCCTGCACAGTAGTGCCTTCCAAAGTCTTTCCAAGATACAGGTTCTGGAGCTGGGTCACACCCTCAGGTGCCCTTTGGGGCCTGGCAGGGGCCAGATGGAGGGAAACAGCACACAGGAAGACATGCATTTCTATGCTCTATGTAAGTGACAGAGACCCTGGTGCACCTGAGAGCCACTGCTCACCGCTCAGCTACCGGGGATGTAGAGCCGGCACAGCCACGGCTTGCCCTTTCTAGCTGGAAATCTAGATCTGCATTTGACGTATCCCATTCTTAAATATAGGCTCAAGGGGTTTTTTTGGTCACACAGCGTGCATCAAACTGTCCACAGCCTGGATCCTGCCCTTGGGATACATTTGGGAGCCTTTGCTCACCCCTCTGCACCACCCTTTCGTCCATCCTTTTGCCACATTACTGTGGGGCCACCAATATGGTAGAATAAATATGTTGCTCATCCGTTAATATGCTTATTGACCATTGATTATCTTTTTGAAATCACTGCTCAATTCCTTGACGCATTTTTATATTGGGCTGTTTCCCTTAGAGTTGATTTATAGGAGTTCTTATAAATTTGAATATACGTCCTTTGTCAGATAATGTGAGATTATTTCTCCCAGCCAGCAGATTGCCTTTCCATTTTCTTAATGGTGTCTTTTGAAGGCTTTCAATTTTGATGAACTTAAGTTTATCAGTATGTAATTTACGGCTTGTGCTCTTCTTTTTTTTGCCCTCTCTAAGAAATCTTTGTCTTTGCCTACTCCAAGGTTAGGAAGATAATTTTCCTATGTTTTCATCTAGAAGCTTTATAGTTTTAGCTTTTATGTTTAGATCTGTGTTCCATCCCAGATTAATTTTTTTTTTATTGTGCAGAGAAGGGATTGAATTTTGTTTTTTTTTAAATGTTTAATTATTTTAGTATTTATTGAAAAGATTTACCTTTCCCATTGAATTGCCTTGGCATCCTTGTTGAAAAAAAAATCAAGCGCTGAATTTGTGTGGATCTGTTTCTGGACTCTGTTCTGTACTCTTGAACTGTCTATTCCTATTTCATGCTGTTTTGATTACTGTAGCTTTACAGTGAATTTTGAAATCACATAGTCTGAGTCTTTCTTTTGTACTTTAAAAATATTGTTTTGGCTCTTCTAGGTCCTTTGCATCCATATAACTCTTCAAATCAACTTAATTTCTTTTTAAAACAATGTGTATTGGAATTTTGATTGTCATTGTGTGGAACCTATGGAACACTTTAGGGACAATTGACATAAATATGGAGTATTCCAATCCATGAACATGGTATATCTTTTCATTAATTTAGGTGTTTCATGTCTCTCAGTAACTTTTTGTAGTGTTAAGTGCAAAGTCTTGCACATTTTTTAATAAATTTATTACTAAGTATTTTATTTGATGCTATTGAAAATGGTATTTTCGCCTGGGCAGCTCAGTTGGTTAAGGGTCTGCCTTCAGTTCAGGTCATTCTGCTGTGGTGAAAGGACAAATGTTTTATGGTTTCGGTCTTTTGAAGTTTGTCGATAATTCCTTCATGGCCTATCTGATGACTCTGGGAATGTGCATTAGGCAGGTGAGGCAGGTGCGGGGTCCTGGGAGAGGAGAGTTGTGGATGCATAGGGGACCAGCTCAGAGTAGAAAGGGTTCCTGTGGGGACATCTCTCCTTCCTCCTCTAGTTCTGTGTCTATCTGCTTCTACTAGATATCTGTATTTGCTGCTGCCTTTTCAAACTTCCCTTATAATATCACAGGGCTTCAGTAAGGACTCAGGCTTTAGGGTCAGAAAGTGCTGCCTTAGAATGCCACTTCTGTCCCTTTCTGGCTAGGTGACCTTGGGCAAATGACTTCACCTTTCTGAGCCTCAGTTACTTCTCCTAAAACGATGATGGGAATACCTTCCCTGTGGGATTGTTTGGAGGATTAAATGAGATATGTATGAAATGCCTTTCATAGCTCTTGGTTTTGTAAATGGCAGATAGTTTTAGTAGTAGCGGTATTCAGAGAATGTAGGAAAGCTTACATGCACAGAGAGCTGTTCCTCTGATTTGGCCTGTAGGCAGGAGTGTCTGTTCTACTGTCGGTGAGAAGGCTGCTCCCTGCCTGTGGCTGTGTCCTTGGCCCAGGGATTCAGAAGGGACAGCCAGCACAGAGCCGGGGCTCCTGTAGACCGGCTGGCTGGTGCTCGCAGCGGTGTTGGGATGGAGAGCCATCCATGGTCTTGTTGGGGTGCCTTCACCCTGATGCCTGGTGAGCAGACAGCCCTCCTCCCCCTGGGGTCCCCCCAGGCCTAGGTAGGAGGACATTCTCTCCATCCCCCCATGAAGATTACCAGGAATATAGTTGGCCGACCCCCTTGGGACCTGGCATTTGAAGTGCATACAGGAAGACCTGTGTCTTCCTAAAAGTTTATTCTAGGCAGGGGAACCTAGAAGCGTTCCCTGGAATTCAGACTTGTCATGTCTGAACATTAAAACAAAAAAAGGTCAAGTGTTAGGCCTCTAGTAATGGCAGGTCAGTGCTCTGCTAGGCACAGAAGGTGAAAGTCTTTAGCAGGTCCCCTGAGCCCAATGGCAGGGACCCAGACCTAAGCTGGACACTGGCTCTATTGTCAGAGCTCACGACCTATAGAAGAGAGAGTGCCAAGAAAGTATAGCATCTGAGCATTGGGAGCACACTCTGAGAGGGGGATGCCAAGGGAAGAACTGGTTGGCTTTCTTGGAAATGTAGAGGGTGCTCAGAGGAAAGTGACATGTGACCTCCTCCTGAAAGGCGGACAGGAATTTGCTAGGTGGAAAAGCAAGGGAAGGGCATTCCATCAGAGGGAACAGCAGAGACCAGAAGAATGTGTATAATAGCAAAGATTATGCTTGGATATTTGACCTTTTGTTTGAATCATAATTGTTACAGAACAAAAACAAACAATCCCTCCACTACATGTTGCTGCCATTTCGACCAGGACTCAGCCTCTTGCGTGTACCTCCAGACTGGTGCTGGGTTCACCAGGGAGGGCTGTTCCTGTGATGCCTGGGAGGGCAGCTGTGGCCAGGCCAGCAGCAGGCCAGCGCAGGGCATTTTGCTGGCTACGGGGTGTGTGTTGTTGGTCCAGCACTGTAATGTGCTCAGTTGCGGGTATTTGTTTCATTTGGTCATCCAGACTCAAGTGAAGCAAAAGGGGGCCCATTCAGAAGGCCGCAACTGATTCCAGGCACCCCAAGATGCTTTCCGTTCGATTGCGGCAGCCGTGCGGCAGGCCCTCAGTGCCGCCTTTGGGGATGGCGAGGCGCTCGCCAACTGCAGGAGCTAGGGTGACCCTCAGGCTGCCTCCTAGGGTCTGGGCAGCAGAGGAAGCAAGTTCACATCTGTCACCTGTTTGTAGTTTTCATAATTTTTGATTTGGCATTTTGATCAGTCTGGTTTTGGTCAGGGAAATGCATCCGTATCTCATAACAGGAAACCCCTTTTGTGATCTTTACTTCAAGGCATTTTTCTCTCTCTACTACCCCCTACCTTTTTTTTTTTCTTTTTTGGCAAAAATACAGACCTAATATGATGTGCATCTTATTACAAGTTCAGCATGATTTATTGCCATTGGTTTGTTTACAAAATAAACAATTCCAAACTGCATAACATGGCCTTCCTACAGTCCCTGGTCTTTTTTTTTTTTTTTTTTCTTAATCTTCCTTGGGGCTGGGATTGGGGTGGGAAGATGGCGAAGGACCCGAGCTTGGGAGAAGTCTTGTGGCTCCAGGCTGCTTCCTGTCCAGAGTCACAGTGTTAACCAGCAGAGTCCCAGCAGCCGATCCAGCAGACACTCCAGGATGTAGCAGGAACCACTATGAATTGGATCCTGCCTTCCGCATCGATGAGAGGTTCTCACTGCAGTGGTAGAAACCCAGAAGTTCTCAAACCTTCTTAGCCCAGCCATCCTCCTGCCCACAGAGTGTGCCCATGGGAAGTATGGGAGTGGGGAATAGGGGAAAGCAAGCCAAAAGGAGTGTTTCCAGGATGAGGGCTTGGGTCCCCAGGCGCAGTACCTGCCACTCCCCTCTCACGAGTGCATCGGCCTATGGGGCAGGCTTAGCCTTTCCCCCTTGATGGAGCACACCCCGTCAGCCCACAAGAGGAAGAGGGACAGACGGTGAGAGGTGAGGTTGGCCCTGGTCCCTAGAACTGAGCTAGCCTGGCAGCCTCTGGGGACACGTGCAGAGCATGAGATGGTTGTGTCCCCTCTGATAGTCAGATCATACCTCATCACCCTCAGCTGAGGCCTAGTGGCACACTTGGATGTGCTGACTCAGGAACCCCCTCCTCCCAAAAGTCACAACCCTGGAAGGTGTAGTCCATATAGGATCCTAGAATATAACCAACAGGATCAGACCTGCCCCTCAGTAGGGAGAAAGGTGGGGCAGAGGCAAGAGGAAGGTGGGAGTGTGAGCTGACCATTCTGTGCAGCCAACACTATAAAATGCCCCTTTGACCCTGACCCGGCCATCGTGAACCCTCCCTGTCTCCTCTTTCCCTCACCCCCAAGTCCAGTATTCAAGGCCGTCTAGTCTGCTCCCCACCTCCCCACACCTTCCTGCCTTACAGAAGGCCTCCGTTCCTTCTCACAGTTTGTATGCCCTCTCCTCATGGAGGAACTTCAGGGAGCAGCTTGAGGTTCTCCTCCTCCTTCACTTTCCTGCTCCCTCCACCCACACACTTTGGCCCTCTGTGTTCCTCTAGCATCTGTTAGCTTGCCGCAGTGATGCATTGGTCTTTGTGCCCCTGGGAGATGTGAGAGATGGCCTGACTCACAGGCAGCACTCTGTAAGTATGCACTGGCTAGAAGGCCTCCAGTGGATGAGGGGGCTGTTACCTCTCCAGTGCCTCCCATCCTCAGAGCTGTACCTCCTGCTCTATATCAGCCAGGTCAGAGGATCTCTCAGAGCCCAGAGGTTTGGCAAAGCTTCTGCAACATTTTCTCTTAAAGAGAAATACAAGCATGGTGCACGAGCTGTTGGTGACCCACTGGTGAGTTAGCAGCTTGGTGCTGGCCTTTGTCCTTCATGAGCACACTCCCCCTGGGAGACCCAGAAGAAGCATGTAGGAATAAGGGCATGCCAACTCGGGCCTGATTGTTGGCAACAGGGTTTGGGAAGGGTGGTCAGGGAGGTGTGAGGGGGACACCCAGCAAAGGCCCTCAGTTATTAAAGGGAGGGAGGCTTGTGAGGGCTCACTGAGATAATAAATTGGAAGTCTGGTACAAAGTAGCTGCTCAGGACATATGCTTTCCCTTCTCCTGATTACCATTAGGTTTGATAGTAACTTTCTGGAGAATTATTTTAGGGGAAAAACCTCTCATGGAGCTCCTTTTTGGAGGCTTGGTTCCACCACTTCCTCCATCTTTGTTTTCAGAATAAGCTCTCTGCTCTGGCTTCTTTAATGGGAGGAGAGATTAAAGAGCCTTCCAAGGTTTGGGTGGCTAGGCGCTGCCTTAGGGAGGAAAGCAGCTCCTTGCAAAGCGTGGCATAGTGGGCATGACCCCCCAAGACAACCTTGAGTTTATAGTTACTCCATGTACCCCAGAGCTTCTGGCCTCGCTCTGATTCTTCTGATGGCCTTGTCAGAGGACTTCATAGGACTGCCCTAGATTCTGGGCTCTGGTCGTGAGCCTCGTTTCTTTTAACTCTCCCATGCTGTAAAGTAATGCATTTTTGAATCATTGAAAATACCAACACATAAACATGTAAGATATAAGGTTATAAAATTAGGTTCTTGCTAGCCGGTTCTGTGAAGCTAGTCCCTTTGCTCTCCCAGATGTTGGGTTCAAAGCAGGTTCTTGTCTCAATTCTGCTAAAAACCCCAGTCTATTAGCTCCCGGATGACCCTGCTAATTTCTCCTAGTGCTTGCTGGATGCTGGAGGGACATGCCTCACTGGAGTCCAGGAGCTGGAGTGGATCGGGAGCCCTGGAGCAGGAGGGGAGGGTGCCCTCATGCAGGGAGTGGGCATCCTCCAGTTTAGAGCAGTGTTTGGCCAGATGTGCTTACTCAGGCTTCTGGAAATCACCTTACCTTTGGGGCAGAGGGGGCACATGCCTGGATCAGCTCCTCTTGCTCCCTGTGCCAACATAGGTCACCACTGTTCTCTGGCATCATATTGCTCAGGAACTATTTACTTAGTGCTCTAAGAATACCTGTTCATAAACACTGGACACACCGGGTGGGCTTAGAGAAAGGTAATGGAAAGCCAGTAGCACGGACCTGGATTCTAGTTGAGGCCCGGCTGCTGGGTAATTCTGTGGTGTGGTCCTTTCGCTTATGTGACCTTCACTTTCCTCAGCTCCAAGAGGCAGCTTATAACGCCTGCTCCACAGACATGACCTGCCCGCCCATCCTTTTCATACAGTCACTGTGAGAATTAAATCAGAAAAGACATATATATCGGGGCCCACTGTGGATGCTGGAGCTGTGGCCTGTAGTTCCTGTGAGCCCACTGCCTTGGGGCCTGGACCATGGGTCTGTACCATTTCCCACCATGCAAACCCCATGGCTTGCCGTGGTTTGGGGTCAGGGCCAGGGCAGGGGGTGTCCTCCCTAGTGGCTGGCGCTCTCTGGTGGGGATCAGCTCCCCAAAAGAGCTGACCCCAGCTCATTGTTGTCTCCTGAGTCTGGGTACGCTAGAGCTGGCCCAGAGACCCCTGGTGGGACAGCTGTTCTGGCTACTTCCACAGCTGCCTTTCTCCCTGTCCCAAAATTTCCCCCATCTTGACTTTTTGGTTTTTTCATCTCCTATTCTTGACTCCAACACTCTGTGCAGGTTGGCTTTTTATCTCACTCTTGGATCTTGATAGGCGGGGATGGTGATAAAAAGCTTTTAGAAGGAACTATGTCATTAATATATTTTTAATGGCAATTATGTAAGTTTCCTATCCCTGTTCCTATTGCTGCTATAACAAATTACCACTACGTTTGTGCTACCACGACTTTAGTAGGTTAAAACAACCTGGGTGTTTTCTCCCACACTTCTTGAGGTCAGAATTCTGAAATGGGACTCACGGGGCTAAAATCAGGATGGCAGGGCTGCATTCCTTTCTGGAGACTCTGAGGGAGAATTAATTTTCTTGCCTTTTCCAGCTTCTCGAGGCCACCCACATTCCTTGGCTGGTAGCCCCCTCCTGCGTCTTCAAAGCCTGCAGTGGCCAATCGAATCTTTCTCCCCATGCTATCTATGTCTCTGGTTCTGACTCTTCGGCAACCCCCCTTCCCTATTTAAGGACCTTGTGATCACAGGGGGCACACCCTGATAATCCGGGATAATCTCCCCATCTCAAGGTCAGGTGATTAGCAACTTTAATGTCTACATTAATTCCCCCTTGTCATGTACTATACTGTCGCACAGGTTCCAGGGATTAGGACCTGGACACCAGGGGGCCATTACTGGGCCAGCCACAGCGGTGGTATTAACAGCCGCAGAAACAGCTGTCATCGCTGGGGTGCCTGCTCCATAGGAGGCACTGTACGTAAGTTCACGCCAATCCATCCAACTGCCTCGTAAGGAACTGACAGAGTCCTGTTTTATGGGCGAAGAAGTAGGTCCCGGTGCTGGCCCAAAGTTTCAACTAGTAAATGGAAGGAGCAGGGATTCAAACCTGTGTGCCGTGCTGCCCGAGAGCTGTGCACGTGTACACATGGGCCTGCCTGTACGTACTTATACACTCTGTATTGACTAATCCTAATGCTATATGGAAAGTAGAAGTCCCTTTTAATACCTTTTCCGAAGTTCGATAATTTGAAAATTCACTCTTGCAGGTATTTTCTATGTATATCTAAACAAATATATATATATTTTAAAATAAGTAGGACTGGGACACCTGGGTAGCTCAATTGGTTAAGTGTCCGACTCTTGACTTCAGCTCAAGTCATGATCTTAGGGTCATGAGATTGAGACCTGAATCTGGTTCCGTGCTCAGCGGGGAGTCTGCTTGGGATTTTTCTCTCTCCCTCTGCTCCCCCCCACTCTCTCTCTCAAATAAATAGATACATTTAAAAAAAAAAACAAGTAGGACTATACTGTATTTATTGTTCTATGCTGAGGTATTTTTTCTATGTTAACTTCTTAAAAGCAGTGAAATACTGCACACACCATAAATTATTTTCTCTTGTTGGATATTTAAGCTGATTCCAAGTTTTTGCACTTGATCGTTATAGCTAAATAGGGATAAATGTAAATTCTGTACCTGGTTCTCCTAAACCAGAGAGAAACAACTTCAAATCAGCACAAGTGGAAGTGTGATTTTTTGCCCCTAAAGGTTGCAGCAGATGCGTCCCAGGAGCCTAGCTTCTGTCCACCAGGCTAGACCATGTGATACGTGTGGTGTCCGTCCCATCCAGGGGCCATGCTTTGAAACGGACTCGGCTGAGTTGGAACAGCCAGAGGAACCTTGGAGACTCGCTGGCAAGGGTGGAAGGGTATGCAGCTGGGGGCTTCCAGCTCCGTCTCTATTGGGTGCCCTGGCTTCCAGCTGTGCCAGGCATGCACTGTCATCCCAGCCCTTCTGTCTGCCTGGTGAGCTCCCACTTGACAGTGAGGGCTTGGTACACATCTTGCTTCCTCTGTGAAACGCTGTCTCGGCTATGAGCTTCTCCTAGCCTTGGGCTCAGCACAGCTGAAACGTGAGGTGGTGGATTGGTCGGACTTCGCAGCTGCCAGTCACAGGAAGCCCCACGCTGGCCCTGGGGAGCCCATTCCCAGGAGTCATCAAAATGTAAAGCGGGGGCAGGTGTTGGATTCCAGACCTGTGAACTCAGACTCCCCACTTCTATTCACCACACTAGTCCAGTGTCCTCTTAGGCCCCTTTCTTTCTCTTCCTGTCCTTCATTTCCCTCAAGGCAGCCTGCTTCTCTCCTTGAGCTGTGGCAGCATCACTTCATAGGCCAGAGAGCAGCAGAATTCGGTGGGTTGGGAGCAGGGCAGGAGGAGGGCCTGGTGCCCAGAGGGACTTCAAATTCGCTCCCCTCATGAGGAAAGGGGGGCGCAGAGAGAACACCATGGTCCCAGGAGAGGGGCCCGCAGGGGAATAGGGCTTGGCAGAGGACCCCACTGGGAAGGTGGGCCTATGGGCCTGCATGGGAGCGGCTGTGACAGGGGCCTGGGTAGCTGCTAACATTTATGTAATGGAGTGAAGATGAATTTTTCTCATCGAAGTGGAGAAAGTGCCCGATTTTTATCAGGCCAAGTTGGTTAGAGTGTTAGTTAAGTCATTTGTCAAAGCTCATTTAGTTGTCAAAATTAAAATCATTTCCTTCCATTTCCTAGTGGATTGGTTATAATGATAACTTTCTTGGCATGACATTTATCATCCTGGTCCAAAGGCAGGGGGCTGGGGGTGGGGGCGGAAGGTATACACAGAGTGATATGACTCTCTGTTCCTTTTGTGGTAGAAAGATGCTATTTTAATAATATTTTATTTTTGCTATCACTTATAACATTAGTGTTCATTTAGCTGTAAATGTGTGCCTGGTTTCAAAGCAGAACAAAACCGGTGGTCATATTCATGAAGGAGGGAGAAGGGATGAGGTGGGTTATTACCCCCCATCAGTCAATGCTGATAGCAGGAGGGGTTGACCATACAGGCAGACTGATTTAGCACTCTGATTTCCAGCCATGAAATTTAAAAAAAATAAAAGTCCTGAAGTAACTATTTTAAGAAGGTTTGACTTATAAGCAAAATAGCTAAAAATATTTTATACAGAGGAGAAATGGTCCAATATCACATTCTTCATAATCCCTGATTTTTCCACAAAGGTAAATCATGTATATGGTTAGAACTTCGAACAGCACAAAAGTTACAAATGAAGGGTGAAAGCCTCTCCACACCACCGCAGACCCACTCCTATAACCAGTGCTAACAATTTTTCTAAATTTTTCCCAGAAAAAATTGTATGCACAAACCAGTTTATACATAGCTATGTATGTGTATATATGTAAAATTCCCTTAAGAATTATACTCAGAAAAAAATGCTTGCTTTTTATTGATTTTCATCTTAGAGATATTTATCAGCATGTGTACTCACATGTTTCTCACTCTTAAACGTTTCATGCATATTGTGTTACGTGGATGTACCATATTTTATTTAACCACTATTTAGCCCTGTTGATGGACTATTGCCTTTTACAAAAATTACAATGATGCTGCATAAACATCCTATTTTGTATATCTTGATGGACTTGTGTGAGTATATCCATGGATAAATCCTTAGCAAGATGATTGCTGGATCAAATGATCTATGGCTCTGTGTTTATAGTTTTTGATAAATATTGCCTAATTTCCTTTCCTAAAGTAAAGTGTGAGATTGGCCATATCCTCAGACTTCTGCCCAAACAAAGTATCATCAGTCACTTTCTTACCTGGCCTGCTAAGGTGGGGTGGTATTTCCTTGCGGCTTGATTTTTGTTTCTTCCATTTATGAATGAGGCTATTTTCAATGTTTATTGGCCATTTGTGTGCCATTGTCCATAAATTACCTGTTTCTGGGATTGCCCATTTTTGTAGCAGGCTGTTGTTTTTACATTTATTAGTGTAAATTCTGTAAAATGAAGAAATTAGCCCCGTGTCAGTTGTGTTGTAAATAACTGGCCCCCCCTTCTGTTTTGTTAATCTTTTGATTGTTTTTTTCCCCCATTTAGAAGTTTTACATATTTATGTAGTCTGATTCATAGGTCTTTTACGACTTCTTTGTTTTCCATCCTGCTTAGAAATGGCCTCCAAGGTTATAATTCACCCATGCTTTCTTCTGAAATCTTTCTCATCCATCCATTTGCTTGCATTTAGTCTTTGACTTTATTTTGGTACAAGGAGAAAGGTGGTATCTCACTTTACTTTTCCCCACCAGTCAGCCAATAACACCAGCACCATTTGTTGATAATTCCTCTTTTACCCGCAATTTGAAATGTTACTTTTGTTACCATCTATTTAAATCCATCTCAGTGGTGGTGGTGTTGTTATTGTTGTTCCATTGATTTGTTCGCTTTTTCCACCTGTGCCAAACTGTTTCTTTTCTTTCTTTCTGATTCTTATAGCTTCATATTAATGTATTTTTAGCTGGTAAGGCTAGCTCTTGCCTCCCCCCACTCCCATTTCCCCTTTTGCTTTTTCTTAGTATCTTTGTAGCTATTTTTGCATGTTTATTTTTCAGATGAACTTTAGTATCAGTTTTAATTGCCAGAAAGTAATTTTTGATATTATAATTGGAATTGAATTGAATATAGATTAATTCAAAGAGAATTTACATCTTTATGATCTTGAGTCTTCCTATCTGAGAGCACTGTATGTCTTTCCACTTAGAGTTTTTGAGTTTTCTTCAAATAGATCCTGCACATTTCTTCAGTTTTTACCTAGGCATTTTATCTTTTTGGTTACTATTATCAATGGGATCTTTTCTTTATTGTAATTGTAATTTGTCTCTGTATAGGAAGGCAGTTGATTTTTTAATATTAATGCTGTAACCCACCACTTTACTGAAACAGACTTCAGTATTTCCCTTATTTTTTTCCACTGGCTCTCGAGTTTTCTAGCTTTATAATTCCATCCATTGCAAAAAGTGACAATTCCATTTTTTTTTTTTAAGATTTATTTATTTATTTATTTGACAGAGAGAGACACAGTGAGGGAGGGAACACAAGCAGGGGGAGTGGGAGAGGGAGAAGCAGGCTTCCCGCTGAGCAGGGAGCCCGATGCGGGGCTCGATCCCAGGACCCTGGGATCATGACCTGAGCCGAAGGCAGGCGCTTAACGACTGAGCCACCCACGTGCCCCCATTTTTTCTTTTCAATATTTAGATCACCAATTTCCTTCTCTTGTCTTATTACATTGCTTTGTAGTTCCAGTGTCATGTTAAATGGCAGACATCCTTTTGTTTATAAGTTTTTTAAAGATTTATTTATTTTAGGGGGGAAGGGGCAGAGGGAGAGGGAGAGAGAAACTCAAGGAGACCCACTGCTGAGCGTGGAGCCCGACGGGAGGCTCGATCTCATGACCCTGAGATCATGACCTGAGCCAAAATGAAGAGTCAGACGCTTAACCAACTGAGCCATCCAAGGTGCCCCTATTTATAATTTTAATGAAAATGTGGCTAATATTATGTCATTAACCAAGATGCTAGCTTTCAGTCTCATGTATCTTTGTTCTCATAATAAGGAAAATATCCATTTATTCTTATTTTTTTAAGTCAAGAATTGCTCTTGATTTTTGTCCAAGTCCTTTACGGTATCTTTTGGAATGATTCAGGGTTTTTGTCTTTTGACCTATAAATATGCTGCTTTACATTCACAGGTGTTCTAGTATTGCATTCCAGGATGTATCCTCCTGAGTTGTAGTGTAGGATTCTTTTGCTATACCACTGAATTATATGTGCAAGCATTTCAGTTAAGATGTTTACATTAATATTCATGACTGAAATGTCTAGTTGACTGTTTTTTGTCAGGTCAGGTTTTGGTGTCAGTATGCTAGCTTCACAGAAAGAATTTGGAAGCTTTCCTTCTTTTTAAACAGCTTAAATAGTTACCTGTTCCTTGGAAAATTTGGAATCATAAATGGCAGGTTAAGAATTTGTCTTTGAAACCATCTGAACTTGATGCCATTTGGGGATTAAGCATTCTGATAACTTTAACGTTTTTTCTCCATATTCTTTTCAATCTCCACCTCCTCTAGGGATAATTTTAGAGAATGCGCTTTCCTAGAGAACTATCTATTGAAGTTATATTTTCAGATTTATTTGCATTGAGTGTTGCAAGTAAACTTCATTTTATTTTTTATGTAGAATCATTGGCTATTTCTTATTTCTAATTTTGTGTATTTTTTACCATATTTTAAGAACTCGATTTTGCATTTATCAGATCTACTATTCTCCTTTTTAATTGAATAATTTTTTATGTATAAATTTTTTTAAGATTTATTTATTTTAGAGGTGGGGGCAGAGGAAGAGTGTTGGTTTGTTTTTGTTTTTTGGAATAACACACCTTCAAAATATGAAGCACAAAATATTCAAGAAAATGACAATATACAATATATGAAACAGCACAGATTTAGACTGAAAAAAATGCCATTACATAAGCTTTTAAGCCCGTATTATAAAAGAAGCATCTTTTTTCTTTAAAGAAACATTTTTTATACTTTTAAACAAATAACAGTTGAAAATATGGTTAGTAATGGTCTGTTATAATTTTTTTTTTAATTTTATTTATTTATTTGACAGAGAGAGAGCGAGAAAGGGAGCACAAGCAGGGGGAGTGGGAGAGGGAGAAGCAGGCTTCCCGCCGAGCGGGGAGCCCGATGTGGAGCTCAATCCCAGGACCCTGGGATCATGACCTGAGCCGAAGGCAGATGCGCTTAACGACTGAGCCACCCAGGCGCCCCAGTCTGTTACAATTTTTGATAGCCATTGCCTTTAAAGCTTTGAGTTCTTAGTATTTTGGTGTGTCTATTTTTAAAATTTTAATTTAAATTCATTAATTAACATAATGTATTATTAGTTTCAGAGGTAGAGGTCAGTGATCCATCAGTGTTATATTGAATAATTTGTGCTCTTATTTTTGCTCTGTACTTCTCTCCTTGGATTAACTGTTCTAGCTTTCTGACTTGGCAGCTAAATGTATTGATCTTGTGTGGTTCTCTAGGCATGGAAGATTGTGAATGTCCTCCAAGCACAGCGTTTGTCGTGTTCCACTATATATTGTATTGTTACTTTCTAGATAGTCTGCAACTTCCGTTTTAAGTCCTCCTTTGACTCAAGAATTGTGTAATGGCAAGATCTTTTTCGTTTCCAAGTTGTTTTTTTTTCCTATTAGTTTTGTTATGCATTTAGAGTTTTTATTGCACCGTCGGAGGAGAATGTGGCCTGTATCATGTCAGCTGTTTGGAGTTTATTGAGTTTTCCTTCATGGCTTAATATATGATTTTGTAAATGTTCCAGGGCTTTTAAAAAGACTTACTCTGTTATCAGTATATAAAGTTTGAGGTGAACACAAACATATACACACACACACACCTCTTATACATCATCTATATATGGATCTTAGTTCAAGCTAATATCTTACATGGTTCAGATCCTTTAATATTCTTACTTACTCTCCCTGCTGGATCTGTCCGAGGCTCACAGGGGTGAATTGGTTGTTTTTTGAGTTTTGTTTCCTTCCTTGCGATTTATGCTTTATGTATTTTGCTGCTCTGCTTTTTGGTATGTGAATATTTATGACTCATATCCTCATTGTGAATTAAACCTTCATTAATCATCAGTGGCCCCTTTGACTCATTTAACCTTTTCTGCCTAGAATTTAGGCTTGTTAGATTTAAAGTTGGCAATCCAGTTTTCTTTTTGTTAGCATAGTAGTCTTTATCTTTTTTCACTTTTAACCTTCTGGGTCATTTTGGTTTAGATGTGATTATTTATAATACATAGTGACCTTTCAAAAATCAAAATGAAATTATAAAGTCCTACAAAGCTCTTTGAACCTCAGTTTCCCCATCTGTAAAATGGGTAGGTTCTTTTAGCTGCAAACGATTTGGCTAAGATAAGGTTCATGCTATTTAGTCTACATACATTATGTCACTTAATTGGCATAATGCTATTCTTAGTGGTACTACTTCTTATTCCCTTAGACAGATGAGAAGAGTAAGACCTAGGAAGGTGAAGTTTCTAAAGTTGCACAACTAATGGTGTTTGAACTATGATTCATTCCCAATCCAGGGCTCTTTAATTCCAAAGTCCACATTCTTTCTGTTCAGCCCATATAGCCACTGTAGCACGGTGGATGAAACCCCAGGTCACCCTGTGTGACATGATTTCTGGCATTTCAGACGAGTTGTGGCAAGTAGGGTAACCTAGTAACTAGGCTCATTTTTGTACTTAATTGAAACCAGACTGCAGTGGGCTCAAGGGTCAAGCAAACAGTCTTCTCCCCAGCACCCTCCTACCCCACCCCGTCCTCTGAGAACGAGGCCAGCCTCATGCTGGGTGTGGGGGCCTGGCCACATGCAGGGCCATTCTTGCCCTTACCCTTAGCCCCCCCCCCCCCAAGCCTTCCTCGAGGCTCACAAGCATCCTCTGGACACTGTTTCCCGCCACAGCTCCTTGTGACATTCAGAGACAGCAGATGGAGCCAGAGACTTGGAGAAAAAGGACACCCGGTTCAGAGTCCATGTTTCCTGGGGCCAAGGCCACTGTGGAGGAAAGGGCTTGGTTCATGGGAGAGGGGTAGGGTGAGGGGGTCTCTTTTTGGGTCTTGTTGTGGCAGGTGATGTCTCAAGCTGTCAGTGAGGAGGAGGTATTTAGGGGGCCTGGTTAGAGTGAGAACCTCCTGGGAGATAAGAGCTGGCTCCCACAAGCCCAGCTTGTGTCTGAAAGGCCTTTACAAAGCATCCTAAGCTTTGTAAATAGCGCACATTCACTTTGTCTCTGTTCCTGTGTGGCCTGGCTTCAGGCAGCATTCAGTGATTGGCTGGATGAATGGGGAAGGAACTCACAGAGCTGCCTTATTTGCAATAGGGACAGACAGGGAAGTGTATCTAGACTGAACCCCAGAGCATCAGCACGCAGGTCTAAGAGAGGCACTAGGCTCACCATTTCCAGCCCTGTGAACAGGCCATCTCTGGGCCTCTTAGGGCATTCTCTGTGAAGCAGAGATGATGCTGTTCACAGAGTGGGGCCCTGAGCTTATTCCATTTGGGGGATGACGAGATGGTTTCAGTTGTCCTCTCTCTGTGGCAGGGAGGAGGAGTACTTACCCACTGGTACTTTGTAAGATCGGCATTTCTTCTCAGTCCCTAAATGGTAAGGCCCAGACCGTGTGTGGTCCCAGTGCTCCCTTGAGCTCACCAGTAGTTTGTCTTGCCACTTGAGCTGTGTGGCTAAGAGTAAATGGGCCAAGGAGCTTGAATTTACAGCAATTTGCAGACATGTTCTGCACATGCCAATAAGTACAATTGGAGAAGTGAAGCTCTCAGCAGCAAGCCCAGGTCTCTGCCATTCAGACCCTGGGCTGGCCTCAGAGAAAGGGCCAGATGCCAAACTCAGGCACAGCTCTGCCTATGTTGCATGGTGCCCGGTGGCTCAGCTTCCTGCCCCACTCAAGCTGCAAGAGCCAGGCCATCCATCCAGGAAGGGGCCAAGGCCCCGACCTCAGCCCTTCTGGGGCCAGGTTCACTCTGGCCTTAGTGTGTGCACCAGACTGGATTGGGTAAGTGTGGGGGAGGTGTGGGGGTTGTGAGTCAGAAAAAGACATAGCTTTTATTGAGTTCCTACTGTGTGCCATGTGCTGAACTAGGCTTTCTATATACCGATCCTCAAAAGAATCTTCCGGAGTTGGTATTTTTATCCCCTTGCTACAGATGAAGCAACTGAAGCCGGTGTCATTACATTGCACAGCATGGGGGTGTCAGAACGAGTAGAGCTAGTCTTGTCAAAGCCCAAGCTCTCCCCTGCATGCCAATGGTCCTGTTCTTTTGAGCTGGAAAGTGAAGTGTTTCAACTAGCATTGGTTAAGGACCTACTGTGTGCTTGATAGCCAACTAGGAGCCTGCACACAGTATCTCACTCGAATGGCTTTGACCATGAGTAAGAATATGAAACTGAACATTTATTTGTTCACTCATTAATTCTCCATAAATGTTCATGGGGATCGAGGTGGACTGGTCTCAGGAGGACAGTGGAGCAGCCTATTGCTTACTTACTGTTGTGTTCCTGGCACGGGGCTTGGAGACATCTGAATTCTGGGATGGAGCGGGAGTTGGGGGACAAAGAGAGGTCACAGATAGAATTTGGTGGAACTGTCTTGGTTCATAGAAAAGGCTAGGACTTTGAGGGAAGATGAATGTGTTTGGGTGAGTTTCTTTTTCAGGGATCAGGATCCATCTGGGTGCAGGTGATCTGTGACTGGTGTATGCAGAAAGGGTGAGAACTGGTCCGGGGACATGGATTTGCACAGGGCCCTGTGGCAGGGCTGGGGTAGGGGTGGCACTGAGCCACGGGTCCTTGCAGGAAAGACAGCCCAGGGAGCTGCCCTGGGTCAGTGAGAGGAGGGATGGGGTCAGGGTGATAAAGAAAGCCTCAAGGCAGGAAGTCAAGGGCCAAGACCTTCCTGGTGGAGAGAGGGGTCAATACACAGAGGTGAGGAGAGGAGGCAGGCAGTTGCCATTTGCTGAGGGCTCACTGGGTCCACGCAGGTGACAAACGTGCTCACTGAGCAGACCCTCAGCTGCTCTGCCAGAAGCACCTTCTCTGTTTTTCAGATGGGGAAACTGAGGTTCAAGGAAGAAACTTGTCCAGGATCTCACAACTGGTTAAGTGGCAGAACCAGGATTCAAATAGGGATTTTTAGTTGCCAAAAGACCATCAGTTCTGGCCCTAAATCATTGTGATTTTGGTTGTGAAGATTCAGCGGCTACTTGAGGATCTGGCAGAGGTTAGAAAAAAAAAAACTGGGAAAGGCAAATTGCCTGAGGAGTGAGGTATAAATCCGAATCATCTGAGAGTGCTCTTCCTGGCCAGAACCCCTCGGCCTCCTCCAGCTGGAGAGCTTCTGGGACACCCTCTTTCCACTTGAGGAGAGCAGAGATGCTTCCCTGGAGGCGCCCAGGCATGTGGCACTTGGCACCACCTCTGGGGCCTCACTCACCTGTTCTGGTTCTCCCAGCCTAGCCTGGCTGGGCCTGCTGAGATGCTGGATGCCACATTCTGGGGTCTCATTCAAATGCCATCTTTTCTTAGCTTTAGCATCCATTGACCCATTTAAAATAGATACATTTAGAGAAGGAAACCGAAAAGCAAGACAAAGGAGCAGTTGTTTTTTCAACCACATACACCTTGTGCAGCTTAATGAAGTCGTAGCAGAACCAAAGGCAGTGCGTGGTATCTGCACTTTCCAGGAAGAAAAGCAGGTGTCACCATCATCATCTGGATGCCCTTTGGCCACAACGTTTTTAGGCCATCTGAGGCACCATGGAGAACATTCCTGTGGCATGGTCTATGATGAGCCTTTCGGCAACGTCAGGAAATTAGGACTCGGCAGAGTTGTGTATTTAATTAAAGACGGGAGAAAGTTGCAGGATTTCCTGTTTTCTCTTCTTTCCCCTTGTAAGGAAGGGGCCATATAGAACTGCTTCCTGACATCTCAAGACTCTGAAGCCCCCACCCCCCACCCCACCCCCGCCCTTGGAGTTGCAGGGTTGAACTGGAGGCCACCAATAGGGACGCTGCTGCCATTCACCTCGATTCCAGTGGGGTTGTGCCTTTCCCCTCGACCTTGTAGTTTGACTCCTTGAGAGTCCCCAAATTGTACAAGATCAGAGCTGGTAGACTGCCCCTTAGCACACTTGTGCCAGTGGCCTGGCCCCCACCCCGCTCCCACATCTGCAGACAGGGAACTGGAGCCAGAGGGCAAGGGCCGCTGCTGGTTTCTTTGTAAGCACACGGGAGTGCAGTGTGGTCCCACTTGTCTTCCCCGTCACCCGCAGCACAGGTCGGTTTTACAGCCTGACGCAGTACACGGACAGTAGAGAGCATGCAAGTTTTACAAAGCAACACATTTGCCTCCTGGTTTCTTTTGCATTGCATTCTACTCCATTCTGTTCTGTTCCTTTTTCACTTAAAACAAGAACAGCTGGTTTTGACCCTCTGAATTCTCAACTCACAGTCTGCAAAGGTGCAGCCAGGAGCAAGCATGCGTGCTCTGCGCGCTCCCTGCGGCTACATGGGTGGGGTCTGCGGGCCGTGGCCCCCCTGCCGCCTTCAGCTGCGCCCTTCCACTTTGGCCGTTGGCTGTCCCAGAATGGTGTTGGCTGGGGGAGGCCTTCTGTGGCAGCAACACTCTTCGTGGGGAAGAACCCACTCAGTAAAGCTTTTGTATTTTTTTAAAGGAGTCTAGGTAAGGACACAAACTATACAATAATGTGAACTAACTGGAAAAATAAGTTAACAAAGATTATGTATAATGCAGGAGATCTCTCTCTAAGAAAATGTTAAAAATGAAAATTTGGATTCAGACCAAAGTCTCATGAGAGGACAGTAATATGTTTTGGAAAAGGATTAACCACGAGATTCTCTTTAATTGTATGGTCCCTTCATTCAGTTAACAATGTGGTTATTTTTTCAGGAATTTGGTCTTTCTGCCGTTTAGCAAAGTGGGCCCGTGGGCAGCGTCCGGCACATGGGGAGTGCAGCGTGTTCTCCTTGCGCGGCGCCCACAGTAGTCAGGGCCCCCTCTGGTAGCCCCTGGCCCGCTCCTGGGGCTGTTGCTGTGCTGCAAAGCGGAGAGCCCGAAAGGCAGTCAGAGGAGGAACCTAACACTTTCCCCTCAGAAGGGGGAAAGACACCCCTGCCCCCCAGTACATGGCAGATCCAGAGCCCTTTCTGCATCTTTCCTTCTGCTTTCACACCAGACAACCCTGTGAAGGAGGTGCGGTCACTGTCCCTTTCTGTCTGAGATGAAGGCACCACAGCGTGAGGAGCACACCCTGTGCCTGAGTCTCACATCGGCCTTGCCGGCTGTCCAGGCCCAGAGCCCTTCTTGGGCCAGGCCCTTTCCTCCGTCCATCTGCTGGCCACTTCCACATGCAGAGGATGGGGTAGAGAGATCCTGCCGCCTTCGTGTCACCAGACTGCACTGGGATAGGAGAGCTTTTGTTTGGTGTGAGCACCCACCAGGAGAAATACCAGTGTTTGGAAGAGGGTCCGCCCTCACCCTCCAAGGACAGAGGCATCCTTGGTTGTTGAAAAGTGGAATGTTCCAGCTAATGAGGAACAGTTGAGAGACGGGTGGGCCACCATCCCTGCGGCAGGCCGCTGCCTCACCTCAGGTCCTGACCTGGTGCAGACGACAGGCAGGGCTGCTGGTGGGCGAGGCTCCATCTCCCAGCACCTCCTGGTTGTGTGACAGGCCAACGGGAGGGGCCCTCTGAAATTTTTCTCTTCCCTTCCCTTTTCTCCTCACCACTGAGCTGTTATCTTTTTATAAATGAAGACTTGGAAGACATTTTTTTTGCTCTGCCATGTAGTGGAAGAATTCTAAGCCCCTCTGCAAAGAAATAGTTCCCCGGGAAGATGGTGTGCTTGGGGTGAGCATCAGCTTTGGACTCACAGCTCTTGGTTGAAATCTCAGGTTTACCATTTCTGGGCTGCATGGGCTTGGTCAAGTCACATAGCGCCTGTAGGTCTCATCCCCCTGCCCATATGTCACTTCTTCATCCCAACATTGCTATGAGAATGCCCACATTAAGCACCTGGCATATTGTAGATTCTGGATAAAAGGCAGCCACTCCCTAGCTGTGTGACTTGGGATAGGATACGTACTGGGAGTCACTGTTCTCAGCTGTCGAATAGGGAAAATAGTAGTACCTACCTCACTGGTGTGGGAGTGATGATGCATTGGTGCACATAGAGCACTCACTTAGCCCAGGGCCAGGTGTGTGGTATGTGCTTCGTGCACATCACTCTTATTATCTACAGAAAAAACAAGTACTTAGCTTTATCCATGCGTCAGGATCTTCCAGTTGAGGATGGCAGTTAAATTTGTCCAGTCATGGGGAGACGGGACCTTCTTACGGTTTGCATTCAGGGAACAGGGACCCGTGCTCAGGGTCATGTGGCTGGCAAGTCGTGGGAGTGGAACTGGAGCTGAGGGCCAAGCTCGGGCTGCTGTAGCCTCTGCTTTGTGCTTCTAGAAGGCAGGACGTGGGCTCTGGAGAAGGAAGAGAGTCAGTCTGCCAATGGTACCGTGTGTTGTAGCCAATTAATCATTTGGCAGACGTCCTCCTTGGCCCAAGGTCCCTGCACAGTGTTAGTGCTGTGAAGGGTGAGGCTCCATTTCTAGGAGCCCATACACTTACCTGTGCCTGCAGGGTCACCTCTACTGCCAGGGCACCTGGAACTGTGGGCCCTGGCTCGGACATACTTTTTTAGCATCTTTTCTTCTTAATTAATGACCTCTTTTTTTCTGATTATAAAAGCAATGCACGCCTAATGGGGAAAATGCAAAAAGAATAAGGAAAACAGTTGACCACAACTCTAGTGATCACTTTTATATGAATTTCCTATCATTCATTTTCCTGTGATTATTTGCTCTATATTTGCATAGCGGAGATCACGATATTTAATTTTTATTTAATATCATGTCACTATTTCTGATGCATTTTAGCACCACTGTTTCACAAATATGTCTCATATCTTCCAAAGCTCTTGGTTAGTTGCTATTTTTATTGGTTGCATAGTATTATTTTTATGTTAACTAGTTTCTTTCTTAAATTGTTCTAAATTAATTTTACTTATGTAAGTAATCCATGAAGTACATCTTTATCATAATGCTTCTTGCCTTGCCAGGAAAGGAAAGCCCTTCTCGATCACCCTCTTAACTCTAGTCTCTGGCACAGAGGTATTGCTGCACGTTTGTGGCTTTATATTTTGAAGAATGATGTTTATTTATTGCTTTATTCAATTATAATAGAAATGCATACTCGTGAAAAGTTAATACACCGTCACCTTCTGTTGAAAGTTAAAGTTCCCTAAAATTCTCCTCCCCATAAAGAACCAATGTCAATAGCATGCTGCATACCTTTTTTTATGTACATACAGCACACACACATGCGCACACACAAACACACATGCTCATACACATATTTAAGAATAAAAAGCCAAAATGGGCTTCTCTTGTATGCACTGTTATGTTCATATTTTCGCTTAACACGTGGTAGCATCTTCACATGTGGCTCCTGTCTTCGTGCACTGCGTTGTGATCCACAAAAGCAAGGTGCCATGCTGTTTTGCTGTCCCTCATGAATGACTTGCAGACTGTTGCGGCTGTTTCCGGCTCTGGGAAATGCTGCACAGCCCCTCTGTGTGGGCAGTGTTGTTAGGACTATTTCTGACTTTCGGGATGGCTGTTGGCTTGGCCGGTCGGCCGGTGTGCACAGTGTCACATGGGCCTGAAGGTAACGGGACCTAGGGGGCACGGGGGATGAGGAGTGAGCACTGCGCCCGCCTGGAGGTTGGGTGCTGAGGAGCCAAGGCTGGGAGCCAGAAGACTGGGGCCCTCCACCCACCGCCCGGCTCCGTGCCGCCAGCGTCCGTGAACCAGGGCACGGCCCTCCCTCAGTGCTGCTCGGTGCCATCATTTTCCCCTCCCGTGACATACGACAGCGGGGAGTTGAGTGGTTTGTTTCATCTCTTCTTAAGAAAAAGTTAAATTTATAATCCCAGCCCCGACCTTCCTTGTAACTCATGTGCTCATCCTGTTAACTGGTTTAATATATGGCACCACTATTTCATTAAACAACATACAGGAATAATTAGTTCAGCAACGATGCCTCAGAACAAAAGCCCTTGATTTAGTTTAACTTTATAAGTTGCTCTCTTTTGATGTGCAAGAACACATCTGGGGTCTTAAAGAAAGCAGAAAGAAAAATAGAAGACGTTTAGTCAGGCTGGGGGTTAGGGTTTTCCAAGTGCGGCAAGTAACCCTTTGGTCCCGGGCCCCGCTAGCACGGTGGGAGCCCTGTAGACAGTGTGCGCCGCTGGCGACAGGGACGGGGCCAGCCACGGTGACCAGTGCCAGGCCCGAGGAGGCAGCGCACCTCGCTCGCTGCCCCACACGCTCTGCTAAGTGTGCTCCCCTGGCCCAGGCTTGTGGCCCGTGCTCTCTGTGTGACTTCAGAACCTCATTCTGTGCTTTCATTCACTCAGCAGACATTTACATGGTGTGTGTTGTGTGCCAGACGCATGGCGGGTACTCTGGATATAGTTGGCAAGCAGGACAGAGGTCCCACCCCCTGGAGCCGGCGTCCTGTCTGCCGTCACAGTGCCTCCAGCCGCTCCACTTGCCCTTGGTCTTTGCCCCGCCAGCCCGTTTTCCACATGTGCTAGCTCTGGGGCCTTTGTGACTTTTATACTTCATCACATCCCACCTCTCATGACAGCATCTTGTGGCCTTCTCCTGCCACCAGGAGAAAGCTCCAGCAACTTGGCATGAGCTTTGGAGCGTCGCGCTGCCTGCTGCAACCTCAGCTGCAGCCATTCTTCCTCATATGCTCTCACTGTCTCCTGACCTGTGTGCATCCTGCCCTCTCCATCCTCAAGGCCCCCCACACACATCACTTCCTCTCTGCATTTCCGCTCCAGGTTCCCCGCCAAATGGTAACTGTGGCTCCTTCCTCAAACCTCGCCCTGCCCCCCTTGCCACCCTGGGACAGCCCTCGCCACATGGTGCACACAGCAGGTTGTCAGGTGGCAGGAATGCTGTCCGGTTCGTCCTTGTGTCCTTAGACCTGGCATAGTGTAGGGCATGCAACAGACTCCTCCTCAAACAGGGGGCTGTCCGGCCTGTGCCCAGCCTGGCCCCAGCACTTTCTGGTGGTTTGACTACCTGTGAGAGTCTGTGAGCCCTTGGCTCCTCGGCCATAAAAGCTGCATGGGAATCCCTCCCCCACGGACTGTTGTGAGTCAAGGGCGTGCTTAGGAAGGGCCTCGTCTGATACCCGAAATACAATAGGTGCTCAAGAAGTGGTAGTGCTGTCCTTTGCAAAGGTTTTTTGGACTGAATTTCATACAGATTTTGTTCCAGTTGGTTTTTTAGAGCCCTGAGATTAGCAGAGCCAGATTAAGTGACTCTTTCTATCTCTGGCTTTTGGTTTCCAGGGAACCGGGTTTTGTGGCTGGCAGGCAGGTGTCCCGTTCTTGCAGGAGGCCAGCAGCTTCCCTGAGCTCCCTGTCACAGCGCCCCCATCCCTGCTCTGCCGCTCGATTTCCTTCCCCTCTTGCCCTGTCTCTCCCGGGACAGCAAAAGGCACAGGACACTGTTCTTGCACCCTCTACCAGCAAGACCCAGTCGGAAGTGTTGGATCTTCTCTGGCCTCGCTGCGGGCATTTAGTTAGCCGCGCTAGACTGCAGCCAGTCTGTGGGTTGGATCCTGTGCCAGGATTGCCCTGGATGAGAGTAGCTCCCATTCTGCAAGTCCGCGTCACCTCATTGGCCAGCATCACTGCCCCTGCCGAGACACTGCCCCTGTCCTCGCCCACAAGGTTGCAGACCGTCTCCCATGTACCATCCTCCTGTATGGTGCATGTTCCGACAGGCGGCAGATGCGTGAGGGACTGTCTGTTTGTTGCCACCGAGTGAGCGCTCTGGGCCAGGCGCCTTGCACACACGTCTCGATTCTCACATCAGCCATGAGAGGAAGGCGATATTTAACCCCTTTTTATGGATAGAAGTGCTGAGGCCAGAGAGGCGAAATGACATGCCCCAGGTTCAACTCTGTGACAGGGTTTGAAGCCAGGTCTGTCTGGTTATAAAGTTACCACTCTTGAGCCTACTCGGACTCTCGTCAACCATCAAAAAGACAAGCCTGCGGTATTTTCCCACCTTTCCCACCTGGAACATGTTTCCATTTTAAGTGCCATTCCTATTCCCACTCTGTGTATTTTCCTAGGTCCTGACCCCCGCTGCCGCCCCTCCCTCAGCCCGTTTTCTGTGCTCCTGGCCCTCAAGGCAGAAGCACCAGGCCGGCGGGCAGGAGCCAGCTTACCCTGCCCGGCTCCCTCACCGGGGACAGCAGGCTTCAGGAGGCTCTCCTGTAATCTCTCTATCCACACAGCCCTCATTTTAATTTGCAAAATTGAACCCAGATCGAGAGCAGTAAAGCCAGAGGACGGTAAATATTCATGCCTCAGTGAGCGAGGGTGGCTCCATTACCGTTTTGAGATTGGGAGAATTACCTTGGGGATTATGTATATTCATGGGCCGATTTTTATTTGTGATAGAACATGACTCACATTGGCCTGTGTGTTACCTGTTCTACCCCAAACAGACTTTGCACAAAGCTTATGCCCTTAAGCTTCTGAAAGTCATCTCCAGTGGATTGCCCTCTCCTTCTGCTTCCTAGGAGACGGGTAAGAATAATAATCACTCCAGCACCCAACCAGGGGCTTCCCGTTTTTCTGTTTCTGCTTCATAAGATGTGGTATTATTCTTGTGTCCGGGTTGCAGATGAGGAGACTGAAGCTGACTGTCATGCCGTGTGTTGTTTATATGGCTGTCTCCCCACGCCGGGCTGCTAGCCCCTCTCCTGCAGGGACCGTGTCCCGTTCTGTCCTATGTGCCTGCAACAGAGTAGGTGCTCAGAAAATGCCTGCTGAGTCCATGTCCATCTCGTGGGCCCACTCTGCCACTTGCGCCCGGGCTTCAGGCAGTCCCTCTGGCGCCTGGTGGCACAGATCTGGCTGCTGCTGACACAGGGCTGGGTCTCTGTGCTCGGTGGTATAGCTCACAGTACCAGAGCCGCAGTGCATGGCAGGGTCAGCAGACCGCAGCCTGCCACCTGTTTTTGTAAGTAAAGTTTTCTGCTGATGGCTGCTTTTGTCCCAGAATGGCAAACTTGAATGGTTGCAGCAGAGATTATAGGGCGGGCAGAGCCTGAAATATTTACTATCTGGCCTTTTACAGAAAAGCATGCGAGCCCTGATGCACAGGCCTCGAGGGAGCTGAGCAAACAGCCCGTGTTCACACAGTTCTTTCAAATCCTCTTTTTGATTTCATTGTCATCCCAATGAAGTTGGGGTGCTCATCTTCCCTTACCGAGGATGAAATAGTATAGTAGTAGTAGTGTTAGTGACTGATCTCTGTTGAACAGTGTCTACTTCTTACGATGCCACACTCATCGTTTCGCATGGACTGTCTCAGTGTAACCCTCACTCTGACGGAGCAGAGTTGGTCGCAGTGGGTCGCCTCGACCCTGCCCTTGAGGTGGGCGGTGTGGAGCCGGGGCGCCAGGCACCATGCTAGGGAGGAGTGGGAGTGGTGGGGAGCTCCGCTCTGGCGCTGGCAGAGCAGGAGTGATTTGGATTCCATTTCTGCCCTGCACGCCCCCTCTGCCTTTGCTGTTCCTCTTGTCTGTCCTTGCTGGCATGCACCTGTCACCTTGGCGGAAGCTCCCTCTGACTCTCCAGGCTGGGAGGGTGCTGCTTTTCCATCCCACCCTGGGGCAGCTTATTCCCTGACATTTTCCCAGAGTTCTTGCTTATGCGTTTAACCTAATTTTCGTTAACCTTAACAATAGCTCCTAAACTTGTCAGATAACGTTTAATATCGTTATCCCCCCAACCTACTTTCTGGGCAAGCACTTATAAATCCGTAATAGTTTTGGGGAAGAGCTTCTCTCAGCTCCGCATAAAAGGTATATATGTTGGTTGTCTACACTTAGGAATAGTTCATGTTAGATAAATCTCTCCAGATATCCAGGAAAACATTTGTCAGCCCCAAGCTTTGGCTTTGGAGCGATCTCCGGCATATGGAAACTGAAACTGCTGCCAGCAGCCACGCCTCCTTTGAGTCCCTCCGGCCACCCAGCTTCTTGGGGAGCTCCTCCCCAGGATGGCGTCTTAGGGCCAGGCGCAGCAGAACTGAAGGGCCTTCCCTGTGCGTCGGCTGAGCTCATTGGTTTTCTGGCCCTGGCCGGGGTTGTTTGTGCAACGGGTGCTGGTGACTTGGCGATTCTAGTGCTTGGCCTGGGTATAAAGGCCTTTGACCTTTGCCATCTGAAGTGCCGGAGCCAGTGCGCCTTCCAGATACAGTTTTCTGCTGCTCCCCCCCGCTCCCCCCACACTGGGGCTTTTAATTTCACTCTTTGAATCATCACAGCTCTTTTCTGAGTGATAGGTACCGTGCTTGGGCTCACTCACGTCATTTTTAGTTCTTGCCATAGCCTTGCAGGCGCTGTCGTCTTCACTTCACAAACAAGGAAGCTGAGGCTCAGAGGGTAAAGAGGCCAGGCCCTTCCCCAGCTGGGAAGTGGCAGACCTGGCCAGCATGGTTTCCTGCGAAGCTGGAGTGCTTCCTGCTGCACTGGAGCCACATCTTGGCATGGAGCTAACTTCCAAGGCCAGCCCCGGGGGCAAACACCGTGAAGACAAGCAGTCCCCTCAAAAATCCCTTGGGTGGTTGCCAGGATGGATGCCAGCCCACCCCTCAGTAGGGTCGGCTAGTGTTGGGACGGTCAGTGTTCCTTCAGTGCAGTGGAAGATGAGGGGTTGGATGGCACATATGTATCTCTGGATTCTGGTGCCTCCCTCAGCAGCGTGCAGGTGCTCACCCCGGCAGAGGTGTGCTGCCGAAACCCCGGTGCTCAAGGGCAGTGGGCTCCCCACAGCATCTCGGTGCGCTCTGGGGCTGGCAGTCAGCGAGTGAGTGCAGGGAGATGGGGAGTCGTGTGCACGAGCCTCTTGCTGCCTGTCTGAGTCTTTCCCTAGGCCTGTGAGCACTTGTATCCCTTCAGTTGAGTGCATCCCTCCCTCGTACCTTGTTTGCTCCTGGGTCAGGGTGCCGAAGATAAATGCCACCATGTGCCATGGCCAACGAGTCTGTTTTCACAAGGGCAGTTAATTCCAAACTTCATTTTTATATTTAAAACAAACATGGATCTTTTACAGCACAGAATGCAAAAATTTCCATGAATCTTAATATAAAACTTAGGACTTCCAAGAAATTCTGTGCTTCTATCGGGCAATTTTTGGGTAGTGTCCTACATTTGTTCTCTGCCATTAGGAAAGGCAGAAGCACATCATGTTGTCTTTGAGGAATTGTGGGCACCTTGGCGTGCTGGCATCTCAGCAAGAGACCCCCTAGGGAATGGATATGGTCCTTGAGGGCTCCGGGCCCGGTGGAAATGCAGGTTTCCTATGGGTCAGTGGGCTCCTTACTCCATTGCAAAACTGAGAGCTTTCCCTAGGAGATCCCAAGGAGGAGGGAAGAGGGAAACAGAGGGGGGGAAAGTTGCTCTTTTATTTTTGGATACCCAGCTCCTGACCCATTCCATCCTGCTCTGCCTGAGCGTGAGCTCCCTGCCCTGCTTGCCCATAAGCAGTACAAGGCTGTAGGCGCAATGCCTTAGACAGCCTGGCACATAGCAGAACCTTCATCATTGTTGGTGGAATTAATTCTAGGTGATGTATTTGAGTTTAAAATAGAAATATTTGATGTTTGCCTTCAAAGTCTTTTTTTTTTTTTCATTCTAATACTAAAGACTAAAGACAAACTTGGAAAGTACAGAATAGTATATAGAAAATAGAAAGGAGGAAAAAATCTTTGGTACAGGGTACCCTTCCTGTTACTGTTTCAAGACTTCCAAACATGAGACTGCCTCTCCTTCCTGGACAGACCTTACTTTGATTTTTGTTTTGTCGTTAGAAGGTGGCTTCATGACAGAAGACAAAGGCCAGTCAGACGCAGTTTTCCCTATCACAGGCAAGGCCCAGCCCTAGACCTTCCCCACCCACCCTGCTCTCTGCCTGGAGGTGGCCTTCTTCCGTCCTCCAAGTGCGTCTGGGCCCCACTGCTGCCACCCCTGTGTTGTAGCCTCTGCCAACACTGAGCCATTTTGTGACTGCTTCCCCACTTTGCCACAGCTCTGGGGCCAGGCCTCTGTGCTCCACGCTCAGTCGTAGCCTGAGCTGTAGGCCATTGAGCTTACACTTCAGAGCCAGGCATTGCTGGGTTTGCATCCTCATTTCCCCATTTGCCAGCCAAGTGGCCTTCAGCAGGTTACTGACTCTGTTTCTTCATCTGTCAAATGGTGGTGACAGCACCACCTACCTGGAGGGGTGATTGTGTGGCTGGGCAAGAACATGCAGAGTGCCTGGCAGGATGCCTGCCTGATGCAGGCTGCCCAGGCCAGGGTGTTTGGTTGGGGAAGGAACCTGACTTTCTGCAGAGATGACACATCGCTGCAGCCTGGTGGGATGGTCTTCCTTTTTCCTTTAACTTAGGTTTTTAAAAGCCTTTCCTCCTAAATCAAAGCAATACGTGATCACTCTAGAAATCTGCAGGAAGTATGAAGAAACTGGAAAACAAAACTCACGGAGAAGCCCATCACCCAGAGGCAACTGCTAGTTACAGTTACAATTATATTTTAAATATGTTTATGCCTCGATTAGTTGTCCATTATTATAGAGAAAGCATATTTCCGTGCTGATAAAATTGCTTTGTATATTTGATTACTTACACGACATCTCATCCGCTGTTTATTTCGCCATTCGTCTACTGTTGGGCAGCTGGGTTGTCACCGTCTTGTGGTTATCATAAAGAATAGTGAAGTGAATATTTTAGTGACCCATCTTTGCCTTTCAGAGAGTTTCCTAGGGGTGGGATTCTTAGACGTAAAATGTAGAAACAATTAGCCCTTTTAGAAAGGCTTGGACCAGGGTGATCTTGAGTGGCCATGTGGGTTGTGGTCATGGGCAGTGTGTCTTTGTCTCCAGACCACTTCATGAAGAACAGGCACTTCCCATTGGGCACCTGGGTGGCGTGAAGGTGGGTTCACTCAGGTTGAGGACGAAACAATTGTGTCTTCAGAGTGCCTGGCTCTCAGGCCTGGCCTGGGGTCACCCCTCCTGCTAGCTGGCTCTTGGTCTGGGTGCTGCATGGAGCTGGGGTTGTTCAGAGTGGTTGCATCCCCCATTGTGCCACTTTTCCCTTTTATTTTGTAGGAACTCAGAGCCTTGTGTTATCTCTTTTGTCCTCCCCCTCTTGGCAGGTGGCATGACTGTTTCCAGGTTTCAGGAGAAATGAGAGAGTCTCCCATTCTGTGCCAGCTGCCTCAAGCAGAGTCCCCAGTGTCTTCCCATGTGGAGAAGGGAGGTTGGGCCAGGCTTTAGTTAGGGAGCCTGCTGGCTTCTCGTCCTGCCGCTGTAGCTTCAGGGTGTTGTTGGGGAAGGCGAGACTCAAGTCTGGGGTACAGCACTCAGCAGGGAAACCAGGGAGTGTGTCTTATTCTCCTGGGGCCCCTCCCACCCTGCCCACCTCCCTTTACTGCTCCTCCTGGCCCAGCACCCTCACAGAGTCTGGCTCAGAGCAAACTGTCAGTCTTCGTTGAGTGAATTGATTGGAACCTGATTGTATTAAATTTAATTGACTAGAATGTCTGTCTTTTATTTTTAAAGAATTAATGTTTAATTATATAACCAGTTTATGAATGCCTGCATGTCCCCAAAGTGAAACTTTTCAGTTAAGGGGAAAGGGCCTGTTCTGTCACACCCCATCCTGGCCTCTGGTGTAGAGGAGGCGCCTGTTAATTCTTTTGAGTGTACCCTTCAAAACCCTTCTCTATGCAATACATATGTATACGTAAAAATACATGATGCCATTTTGTAAATGTAGCATGTCGTGTGGTTTTTTGCACTTTTTCTGTTTTTGCCCGATATTGGCCTCACCCCGTCACTCTATACAGAGCCTGACAGTGCCTGCATTTGTGAGCATGGACATTCCATACTGCCCACTGCCATGTGCCATGGATGGACTCTTGGCCCACTGCCCGGTCTCCGTGGCTGTTACCTGTGCCGTGGTGACCATCTTATCTTGTGCTCACGTGCACAGGTTTCTCCCTGGGAGGTATCGGGAAGTGAGAACCCCAGCCTTGCTTTTCCTGGAACTCCGTTCCACGGGCTATTCCTGAATCCCTTCTGTATTGGCAGACCCTGCCTCATCAGGACAAGATGCACAGATGGGGAGAAGGGGCTGCTGCCCCCTCAGAGCCCTGCCCCAGCATCAGCTTCATCTTGTTTTGAACCCTACCCCATAGAACTCTGCCCAGACCTGCTGGCACCTCCTTGCACTTTCCCCACAACCCCTTCCCCATGCACCCATTCTGTCTCTCCTAATCTCATTTGCATGGCATCATCCTTCAAAATCCAATTCAGATGTCACCTCCTCTCTCTGCAGGCCCCCTGAGCCCCTCTAGTGGCACTCAACACACTGTGTTCTAAATAGCCCTTTCTACACCTGCTCCCCACAGTGAGTGTGGAGTCATAGAGGGAAAAGGCCATGGCTTCCCCTATGTCCCCAGGGTCAAGTGAAGGGCCTGCCTGGTAGCAGGTGCTACTAGTATGTGTGTTGAGGGAATGCAGGTGATGACATTGGCAGCAGACCCTGAAGAATGCCCACTGTGAAAGGTGGATAAATAAGCAGGAGCAGAGGCTCAGAGTGAGCCGGGGCATCAACATGGAAGGAGGCCAGGCTGAGAGGAGGGTGGGCTGAGTGCCAGCCAGAGAGTGAGCGCGACACCCAGAGCCTGGGCGGGCTTGAGCAAGGGCATTGTATGACCCGGGCTCTATACTAGGCGGGTGACCTGGCAGAATAATGGGCAAGGGGTGACTGCTGGGGGAGTCTGCGTGGGAAATGGGGACCAGGAATGGGAAGAAACTGTAGGTGTGGGGCAGACGAATTTCAGGATTTCTCATTTATGGGCAATGGCAACTTTTAAAGGATGAGGAAAAAGCCAGAGGCTGAGGTTTGGACCGTGAGTTGGGGCTGGGGCCACCGTGTTCACTGGAAGACCTGGCACTCTCCAAGTGCTCCACTAGATAGTAGGTGCATGCCACCTCCTTAAATCTTTCACAGAGGCCCCGTGGCCTAGGTTGTATTAGCCCCATTTTACTGATGAAGAAACTGAGCCTTGGAAAGGTCATGAAACTTGCCCAAAGCTCAGAGCTAGAGCACAGGGCCTGGTGTACCACCCCAGGAGCAGGGGCCATGGGGGAGGGGGGGAGCACTCACAGAGGACTGAAGGAAAGGGGAGACTTGGGACCCACCCTTTGAGACCCAAGCCCGTCTGGGTTCTCTGCGCAGGCCCACCCGCACAGGTGTGGTCATGCTCGCAGCTCCACAGAGGGCTTTTCTGGGCCCTGCCCCGAAGACAGAGCTGGCTCCCTTGGCTTGCCTCCCAAGGATTCCTTACCCCCCAAAAAGCCCAGGGATATCATTAAAAACAATTAAAGCCCCAGTTGTATGGAAAACAGAAGACTCAAACATTGGTATAATTCAATTTAAAGTTTTATGGGATGACAAATGCGTGGAGGGTGGCTGGGAGGAGGAGCATAAAGCTTCCTGGCAGACCCCTTGTCACTTTTATGGTTCTCCATTGTTGCAGCGACTGGGAGGTTCATAACCAGGGTTTGTTTGCGAGGTCGCTATGGAGGAGCAGGGGCCTTTCCTGGGCCATGTGGTAGGAAACCAAATCCATTCCCTTCCTCCCCGGCTGCCACATGGAGGGCGGTGGTGAGCAAAATAAATCCAACCTATGCATGGGCAGCTGTCCATGTGGTGCGGGAGCCCCACAGAAAACAACAGAATGCACAGGCACATAGTGGAAATGATTAAGGTGCTGCGAGTGCCATGAAGAACATTGTAGGGTGCTCCAAGGCCCTGAGCATGTGCCCTGAGCTGGTCTCGGTGGGAGAGGTGTGCAGGTGGGGAAGATGCATGTGGGCCCTGCTGGGAGTGGGAACTTGGCCTGGGCGCCCAGGGCCAGGAGAAGAGCCGGAGCAGGCAGACATGCAGACAGGCAAAGCCCCCTTCCATCTCTAGTCCTAGAATTGGGTCTTTGGGGGTCTGTGGGCCCCCAGGCTCCTAAAGATCCTCTTTTCCTTTTCATATGGGGCATTCCTTATTTCTTAGCAGGGATCTGAGATGGAGAGGAAGTTCTCCTTGGCTCCCTCCCCTCTTTCCCCAGGGGCCAGTTGGTCTTTTGTTGAGGCCCCAGTGGAATTTTTGCATAGAACAGATCCCACCTCTGGTCAGCCAGCACAGTTCCCCAGAGACACAGCCAGGTGGGAGGAGAAGTGTGTCGAGTGCTGCCAGGACTGCGTTTCCTGGCACCGGTGCTCAGAGGGCAGGAAGCCTAGGAGGAGAGCCAGGACAGCGAGGAGGGGCAGATCTCCTCTACCTCATCTCCTCCCTGCCCCTCCAGTGCATCGCTCCTACCTCCAAGAGCCATGTGGGCTCGGGAGCATGCCCATGAAGCCCCTGGGGCCTGGCAGGGTCTCAGGAGACAAGGGGCTTTCATCAGTTTATCTTGGGTGAACTAGAAGCAGCAGAGATTCTGAGGAGCCTGGCCCTAGAAATGCACATGAAGACAGCAATGGGACACCATGCCTAATCCATCAGCCTGGCAACAGTTAAAAAGCCTGCAATACCAAGTGCTGGCAAGGGTTTGCACTGCCCGTGTGGGTGGAAGCCGGCCACTTCAGAAAGCAATCAGTGAGACTTGGCGACACTGGACTATAGCCCCCACGCCAGCCTTCCACACAGATACCCATGCTAGAAAAACGCTGTGCGTGTGGACGGGGCCATGTGTATAGGAACGGTTACTGCAACATCATCTCTAGCAGCAAAAATAGCAACTTGTGTCCATTGGTGACGGCATGGATAAAAGGTGGAGCTTTCCTACAAAGAAATAACACGCAGTGGTCAAAAAGAATCACCTAGATATGTACAGAGATAGCAGTATCTCTGTCTAGATAAATATATGCTAAATAGATACATAGATCGGTATCTCTATTTCCTAGGAAGAACAGATGTCAGAAACATAATACAGAAGGAAGGAGGCAAGTGGGAGTGAAGCAATAATATGGGACAATTTGTATAAACTAACAAATATATATACTATCCGGGGACACACACATGGGTCAAAGTGTATAAAATAGAAGGACACATAAGGAATTCATGAAAGTAATTGCAGGGAGTCGAGGAGGGAAATGGGACTAGAGCTCTTCAGCTTGCTGTCAGCATGAAGTACGAGTGACACATCTTAGTGGTCAGTTTCAGGGTGGGAACACAGGTGGTTCTGATGTCATTTGATTCCCCATACCTTTGGTGATGGTTTTCATTTCTCTAAAAAACAAGTGGGTAAGAATGGAGTCCCCAGGATCCATGTGGTGGTCTCTTCTGCAGTCGCAGAGGTGGTGCCGGGGTCTGTACCAGCAGGGGAGGTGCTGGCTGCCCCCAGGGGCCCACACTGCTCCCTCCTAGGGCAGAGTCCCGAGTTTGGCTTTTTGTGTGAGAGGCAATTAATGCATTAGGCTGGGGTGGGGTGGGGGGATGCCTTATCTGTACCCGGCCTAGCTCGAAGAAGAGGGAGAAATAAGAGCAGCCAAATTGAAACCTTATTAAACAAAATTGGTTAGGTCTGATGGAGCCAAACCTAGACTGATCTTTAAAAGCTTATTTCATTTTTCCCCCTCCGGTCTGAACCTCTTTGAATTGAAGTAACTGATCCTGCTGTAAGCTTATTAGTGTCAAACCTTGTGTGTTTCTTTTCCTCTCCGATTTACATTTTATTAAGTAATGATGAAGTTGCAAGGCCCCGACCCTCGCCTTTGGCACAGCCAGGAGCTTCCAGGCTCATTAGTGGAACGAAAATGGATAATAGAGGTCCAATCTCATTACAGCCAGGACCATTATTACAAAAATCTCTGCACATCAGAAAAACTGCTAAGCGCAGGCTATTGTCCACTTCTTTGAAGCATCTGTTGATTCCGTAGAATGCCGGGAGGACCCTAAACACTGTTGTTCCTTTGCAGTGTATTCTGATGTCGCTGGGCCTCTCCTTTCTTACCCCGCAGAAGGAATGCTGCCAAAGAACTCCCCGCGTGTGAGTGAACCTCACTACAGTGCTTGTAACTCATTTGGATTTCCATGGTGGAGTAGATGTGTTTTTATGGCATGATATAGTAAAAGAATTTGGGTTTTCATGGTGGGCAGATCTGGATGCTGTGGATAAATGTCTTAACCTCTGGGACCTCAGTTACCTTGTCTATAAAATGAGATCATTGTTAGCCACCTAAAAGTTTGCTCATGTCTGTAGAGCGTCATCACGTGTAGGTATCTGACCAATGTTGAGGGTCTCTCTGTATAGGTCATGGGGTAAAATCATGGAATCCAGCATTAGCTGGGTACCACTATTCCACGCAAGGTGCTGTGAAGAGCAGAGATGAACGCTTTATGATTTCCACCTTGAGCCACTTCTTTTGGAGGTTTTCAGTAGTCTCCAAAACAGAGACCAGGTCCTTCTGAGTATAGTACCCTACAGAGTCCTCAGGATGCTGGAGAACTATGCTTCAGATGCTCAGAAGACCAGAAGGGGTATCTGAGTGTGTCAGGCCTGGGAGTGCACAGAGGGTTCCTTTGCCCGCTCATCTACTCCATCAGCAGACATTTTCTGAGTGTCTGTCCTGTGCTGAGCACTGCGCTACCCGAACACAGACATGATGGCAGCTAGGAGGGAGCAAAGCAGTTGAGAAGTTGGCTCTGAAGCTGTCTGCTGTGCTTGGCCAGGAGGAGGCCGTTGCTCACCATGGCCAGGGCAGCCATAGTGGCCTGGGCAGGGGAGGGAGGGCCTGAGCTGTGTCTGTCCCCACCACTCCCAAGTCTCGGCTTCCTTCTACCCCTGAGCAGGGTCCCTTCACAGTGGAGTCTTCCCTCTGCCCCTTCCCTGGAGCCATCTTTCTGGTTCTCACCACATGGGCATCCACATCGATGGTCCTCCAGACCTGGAGCAGCCTGGCGCTCTGCTCCCAGCGCCCAGCGCCCACCACCCGGGCACGGTTTCTGCTTAGCTGGTCCAGAGACCAGCCGTGGGATGTCAGGCCTGCCTTGCAGTCCCTGTACTCATTGTCCCAAGTCTCAGCCTATTTGCTTTGTGACCTTGGAGACATCAAAAACCTCTGTTTCTTCATCCCTAAAATTAAATGTAAAAATATTGACCTGCCTTGTAGGGTTTTCATGAAGAATAACTGACCCAGATGATGATAAAGCCTCTTTGTTAGTCAGAAAGGGCCAAATTGCTTAGCAAGCACAAACTTGAGTTTTAAAAATTGTTTGCTTGCTTGATGTATTCCTTCCTCCCTCTCTCTGTGGGTCCATCCTCCCTTTCCCAGAAGTGCTTGGTGCCAGAAAGAGGGGAAGGACAAGAGGAAGAGACTTGGCAGCCACCATCCCCTCTCTGACTTGAGCTCAGGGCATGGGCCTGCCTGGCGGTCCCACGCAGAGCCACCTCCCTGCTCTGCCACCTGCCTTCTCTGCCACCATCCTAACTGCGCCCCACCAGAGAAACCTGCGTTCCTCGGAGAGGCTTGGAAGGCTCCTTCCCCTGGGTTGTCTGGAACCTCCCAACTCCTAGCTAGCCTCAGGGCCAGCCCTGCTCTCACGGCCAGCCCTGCTCTCACGGCATGGCTATGTACCTCCATGCGCCTTTGTAGATGTATACATCCCAGACCCAGACTGGAACTCCCTGGGGGCAGGGACAGTACTGCACCCATCCATGGCTGCATTCATTCATTCCACAAATAGGTGTCGAGGGCCTCTATATGTCTGCGCTGGGCACTGAAGATAGAAACAAAAGTTAAAGAAAATAAAAATAAAGCCCTCGCCCTCGTGGAGGTTACATTCCAGTGTGGGAGGGACAGTCAGTAAGCAAATATATGATATGTCACGTAGCGATGAGTGCTATGAAGAAGAATAAAACAAAGAAAAGAAGATAGGTATGGGGAGCTCTTACTGTGGAGTCAAGGATGGGTTCTGATAAAGAAACATTTGAGTGGATAGGAAGTAAACAAGGGAAAGAGAAATAGAGCATCTGGGGAAGGAGCATCCCAGTCAAAGGCCCTGAGGTAGGAGCACACTTGGCATGTTTCAGGAGCAAGAAGTAAGAAGGCTCATGTGACTGAAGTGACGTGAATAGGGGCTGCAGGGGAATTGTAACAAATAAAGTCAGAGAAATGACAGGGGCCAACTGTAGGACCTTGGGGTCCCAGCAAGGATGTTAGTTATATAGTAAAGGGCTTGGAGGCGAAAGTGCAGAGTCATATCTTATGTATAAGCTGCTCTGTGGAGAACAGGCTGCAGGGAAATGGGCAGTAATAAAAGCCAGGTGGGCCTGGGAGCAGGGTGGGCAGTGGTTGCAGAAGGGCTCGGGCACTGGCTCTGTTGAGAAGGCGAAGTCTGCTAGAGCGCCCGATGGCTGGGTACGTGTGCGAGAGAACAAGAAGAGCCAAGGTGGAACCCGCAGTTTTCACACGAGCAGCCGGAAGCACACAGCTGCCACTTCTGAGACAGACAGATGGAAGGAGAGGAGTCTCAGATGTGGTAGGCTGGAGGTGGAAACCTGGTAGACCTCCAGGGGGAAAGGCCAGAGGCAGTTAGGTGCGTGAGCCTTCTTTGTCCAGCCCCCAGCCTCCGCCTCTCCTGGAGCTGCGATCTCTGTGCGCACCTGCTGCCGGCCGCCTCACGGACCTCTCCCAGGCACAGATCTCTCAGCGGCCCCTCCTCCCTGCAGTGCAAGGCTGTCCCTCCAGCCGGAGCCTGGGGGTCCGTCCTCGTGTGCCAGGGTCTCCCTTGTCCCCGCATCCGGTCTACCAGTACACCCCAGCCTTGTACTGCACAAAGAACTCTCAGAGTTCCTCCCTTGCTGCTTTCCCTCTTTCCCTTCTTATTTCGCCACACCATGTAGCCAAAGTGACCTTGTCAAAGCATGTGAGAGCAGGTGACATTCCTCTGCTCAACCCCAGGCCACCACAACCACCGGGGGCTTCTGTTGTCCTCATGGTGAAGGTGGTGGGCCCATGTCTCCAACCTGATGCCACTGCCCTTGGCCCCCACCCCGCCAGCCAGCCCACCACCTTTCAATCCCTCAAACAGGCCACATTCTTTCCCACCTCAGAGCCTCAGACCTGCTCTGCTCTTCCCTCTGCCTGGAGCCCCTGTGGCTGGTTTCTTCTACTCCCTCTGGTCTCAGCTTTAGCGCCACCTCCTCAGGGAAGCCCTCCCTGATGACCCAGGAAGGATTGCGTCACCCAGTTATTCTATCCCATAGCACCTCTCCATGGTTTTGTAATCTGCATTTCTTAGTTGATTTTATAAGCTCCCCCTGCCCCGACCCCCAGCAGTAGACTCCAGAGTCTGTTCTGCTCGCCTGTATCACTCCGGGGCCTGGGCCTGGTACATGAGAGAAACTTGATAAATACGTGTTGAGTGAATGTACATATACTGCCTCTGCCACTCAACTTGGATATTAGTAAATATGAGTGAGTTGTTGAGTAGATGGATGGACTCTCTCAAAGTTGGCCAGTGAATGAAAGGAAAGCCTGTTTTTTTCCCATTCTGGAATTGGCATAACTACTTCCCGCATTTCGGTGTCCTAGATGGGCTCTCACATTCTTAAAGGCCATCTTGAAGAATGTGGGCTTGTCCGCGAGCCTGCGTGCTGCTGCCGCCGCCGCCGCTGCACACACCCACGAGAGCCCACAGTCGTGCCACGCCACCCTGTCCCTGTCTTATCTGTTTCACAATTTCCTGTCTGGGCCCTTGAAATCTTGATTTGCACAGTTATTTGTCTTTCTGCTCTTCACAGTGCCCTCTTAAAGCACTCTTTATTATTTCAGTCCTAAGAACACAAGCCCCGTTGAAAGGAACATGCTTTTAATGAAGCCTGCTTGGAGATGGGCTTGATGGTGGGGCGTGGGGGCCGTCAGGGTGGTGAGGGCCCTGCGCCTCTGTCCCAGCGAGCATCCTGAACACCAGGAGCTCGCTCAGGCCCCAGCCGCTCCGGAATCTCCACTCCATGCTTTCTTTGCCATGGGGGGCATTTCTCTTCCAGAATCAGATGCAGCCATTCTCTTTGGATGGGCTGGATGTTTAGCTGGGTCTGCCATAAACAGCGTCTGTCAGCCAGCCTCTGCACTAGGCACCAAGGTACAGCAGTAGGAACCTGGATTTATTTTTTTTTTTAGATTTTATTTATTTATTTGATAGAGAGAGGGAACACAAGCAGGGGGAGTGGGAGAGGGAGAAGCAGGCCTCCCGCTGAGCAGGGAGCCAGATGCGGGGCTTGATCCCAGGACCCTGGGATCATGACCTGAGCCGAAGGCAGACGCTTAACGACTGAGCCACCCAGGTGCCCCGGAACCTGGATTTAAAAGGGGAAATACACAAGTTTGATAGGCAAAAATTAAGAAATCTGGCCATGCCAGACACTGGAGAAGAACCGGATCCACTGAGAGTCTCTGGCCTGTGGGTGGAAGCGTACCTTGGTACTTTATCTAGCAGACATGAGCCCTCACTTGCTCCTGACCCAGCAGTTCTGGTCCAGGGCCCGCATCTTCCAGAACCCTCCCTGCACTGTGCATCAGGCGGGAGTCTTGTTTGAGAGGGAATTCATTGCATCGTTTTCCAGGGAAAAATTGGAAATGACCCATGTGCGCATCAGTAGGAGGCTGAATGGGGGTCTGTGTGTGCCGTGCGACATACAGCATCAGCAACAAATGAGCTGCAGGTGTAGGCAGCACGGGCAAGAACTCTAAAGTTCAAACACTCAGAAAACAAAGTATTGGTTAGGCATATGTACTACATATGTAGTGAGCCTCCGCACAACCATGTACACGTATATATATAAAAAGAAAGGAGTGCCACACACCAAATTCAAGAGAGTGGTTGCCTCCAGCTGGGGGGCAGGCAGGAGCACTAGATGGGGAAGGAGCACAGAAGGAGAGTGAAGTTATTGGTAATGTTTTAGTTCTCAGGGTGAATGATGGGGCCATGGATATTTACCCTATCGTAATTTAACTCAGTAGGTACGAGGAGGCACAGACTGGCAGAACCATAAAGCAGCAATGGCAACACAGGAAGTCAGGTTCAGAGCAACCCAAGGAGAGTAACCAGCTCGGTCTGGAGTGAGCAGGAAGCCGTTTCAGGAGGTCCTCTGACATGAACAGGAATTTTAGGTGGAAGAAGTCCCAGGGAGAAGGGTCCTCACAGGCAAAACAAATATGTGGTTCTGTATGTAGGGAATTGTTCAAGCTTCCCCTGGTTGTGGCTTCACGTGTTGGGGCAGGCCATGTGGTGGGAGGCTCCAGGGAAGGCCATGTGGAGAAGCCAGGCAAGCAGAAGTCCTTGGTGGGGCAGCAGAGGGGACGTCAGGAGGTGCAAGAGCCCCTACCCTCCCTGAGCAGCTTACCCAGTGTGGGGGTGGGGGGGTGGCGGCCAGCGGGCTGATTCCCCATAGAATTTCACATGACCAAAGGATCTTCCTGCTCACAACAGCTACACCCAAAAGGTTTGAAAGTGGTGATGTGCAAGAGGGGAGCCCGTGTAGAAGTCAGTGCCAAGGAATTGCATCATCCGACATGTGTTTTAGAAAGCTGGCCTGGAGAAGGGAGATTGGTGGGGTGGGGGCCAGAGGACAGCTCACCCGGCGGCTACAGGCCTTGGGGGGAAGAGCTGTGATTCGGGGCCTGCCTCGCTGGGCAGACGCTTAGTGTAAGATAATATTCTCCAGTTACTCTGAGGTGCATTCCTGAAAATCTTAGTTTCCCATTGCCCTTGTAGACCATTTCAGAGATGTTTTATGTTTCTCTTTGATTGATCTTAGCTGTGGCTTTTGACACCGCACTTCTCACTTTCTCTGCCCCCTGACCTCTTGGTTAGGTAGTTAATGATCTTTAAACAAACACTTGACTATTATGGCTCTCCAAGAAAGGGCCTGGCCTCCTGCACCCGGAGCCGCTCAGCATTCTCTTTATCCAGGGAGAAAACGAGTGCTCCCCACACCCGGGCTTTGCAGATGGGGATGCTTGCAACCTGAAGGCCAAAGTGTCTTTAACTTAACAAATTTTTATGAGGTTTTCTGAAATACATTACCCATTTCTTTGCTGCGCTAAACGTGATCTCATCTCCTCTCTGACAGTGGATCTTAGTAGGAATGTTCATTGATTTCGTGAACGTTTATTAGAGCCTTTCCTATGTCTGTTCCTGATTTATAAACTGTGGGTACAGAAATCTGCCTGGTGTAGTAGTTGGTGTGGTGGTTTCCAAACAGAGATAAGATCCGGTTACTCCTTTGCCTAAACTCCTCTGCGACTTCCGGCCTGCCCTCTCCTCCCTGCCCTCCCTGCTGCAGCCCTCCCGCCTCTTTGTTTATTTCTCAGACCCACGGAGCCTCCATCCTCGGCCTATACATTCATTAGCTCCCCTGTTCAGAACTATCTTTTTCTGGACCTTCACATAACTTCTTATAATTAGGTCTTAGCTGAGTCATCACCTCGAGAAAAGCCTTCCCTGACCACCGCTCTAAAAAGCCAGACCTCCCCCCACACCCTAGGCCTTCTCTATATGTTATATACGGTATACATATTACATGTAATATAGTACTTTATATATAATAATGTATATGATTATGTTATGTATTTATACGCAAAGTCTTACATATTAATTCCCTCAGTACAAACTTAGTTAATGTTAAATGTATTTGTAGTTTTGTTGCCGTTTCTCACTCTATTCCTACCCCCAGAACAGTCCCTGGCACACTGCAGTCCCTCAGTGTGACCTGCCCTGGAGAAGCCCAAGCCCACAGGCTAGCAGGCAGATTGGTGCAGAATAGGCAGTGACAGCAGAGCAGGCTGTGTATGACTCAGAGGGGCTGGGGTAGCACCAAAGAGAGAGGGACAGATCCTGCCCACTGGGGGTCAGGGTAGACTTTCTAGAGCAGTGGGGTTTGGCCTGGGCTTTCAAGGACAGATGGCCATAGCTTGGCAGTCTGAGGACTAGGGAGCCATCTTGCGTATGGTGACAAGCCTCTACAGAGGGCTCAAGGCAAGAAAGTGCTGGAATGGAGTCTGGGGTGGAGTAGCGACTAGGATGGAGGGAGCTAAGGTAGCTCAGGATTTGGCTGCCGTGACCACCGCCCACATCCTGGACCAGGGTGCCCTGTGGGCCTTGTGTTTGCAGGATGGAGCTTACTCTGGCCAAGGGGAGTCTGAGCGCCCCAGAGCTCCTCTGGGTTGCCTTGCCAGGGGCCAAGTGAGTATTGGCAGTACTGGGATAGGGACTTCTCCAGCTGGAGCCCTTCCCCCCAGCCTCAAGGCTCTTTGTTTCATGAGCTTTCTCTTTTGCTACCCACCAGGTGGTGAAGAAGGTGAAGTCCATGCAGATGTTTCACATGCCTGTCACCTCAGCCATGCAGGGAGACCGACTGGGCATCTGCGTCACCCAGTTTGACCCCAAGCTACTGGAGCGTGGCCTGGTGTGTGCCCCTGAGTCCCTGCACACTGTCCACGCAGCCATCATCTCTGTGGAGAAGATCCCGTATTTCCGGGGGCCCCTGCAGACCAAAGCCAAGTTCCACATCACGGTGGGCCATGAGACAGTCATGGGCCGGTTGATGTTCTTCAGCCCTGCCCCTGATAGCTTTGACCATGAGCCTGTGCTGGACTCCTTCGACTTCTCTCGAGAATACCTCTTCCAGGAGCAGTACCTAGATAAGGATTTGGCACCAGTGGCGACAGACAGTGATGAGGCTAACAAGAAGACGGGCCAGGCTACAGAAGGCCGCTGCCCTCGGCAGCAGTGGGCCCTCGTGGAATTTGAGAAGCCTGTCACCTGCCCTCGGCTGTGCCTGGTGATTGGCTCCAGGCTAGATGCGGACATTCATGCCAACATGTGCCGACTGGCCTTCCATGGTGTCCTGCTCCATGGGCTGGAGGACAAGGACTATGCTGAGAGCTTCTTGCCCAGGCTGAAAGTGTATAAGCTCAAGCACAAACATGGCCTTGTAGAACGGGTAAGCAGTCCCTCCACCCATCATCCTTCCTTGTCGGGCTCTGGTAGCCGGGATGGACACAGCTGGAGTCTGTGATGAGAACCAGGAAGACCTCAGAGGCTTCTGGTCCCAACTTCTGACATTTTAAAACAAGGAAACTGAGGCCCAGAGTGGCTGAGTGGCCTGAGTTCTGCTAACCCTCAGTCACACAGTGGGGCCTGAACCAAGGCAGGGGAGCCCCACTGCACCTGCTCCCATCCCTGCCCTCTACTCTGGTGGTGGAGGTGGCCTGTGTAGGGCAGAGCAGCCCTGGTCCCTCACACAAACTGGTTTCAGACAGCAGCATTTCACCTGGGCCAGAAGCCAGCAGTATCAGGGGCCTCCTTGAGCTTCAGATAAGAGGCCGGGCCTTGCACCTCACAGCCTGATGAGCAGGCCCTCGCTCTCGTGGCCTCAGTGGGGGCTGAGCCTCCATTAGGCAGGGTGGCTGCTGGGTCATATCAACAGATATGCCAGTCATATCGACAGAGGGAGCATAGCTGGTCAATGCAGAGCAGGCCTGGCCAAGCGTGTCCTCAGCCTGTGGGGTGGGGGAAGTGGGGAGTGATGGTGGCAGGGTGCCAGAGGGCAAGAGGTGGGAAGGTACAGGAAGGTGACAGAGTGGGAGGGGCCAGGCTGCTGGCTTCCTCGGGTGCCTGGCATCATCACCAGATGCAGGTCTTTAGACATGGGTGAGCCAGTCTGGTTCACAGGCCTTTCATGAGAGTGGGCAGTTGCGGTAGCCTAGAGCCTAAAGGGGTCCTGAAGTCCTGGGATTACCTTCTGTCAGGTGCCCCCCCTCCTTTGTCTTATCACTGTAGGTCTCAGTGGGAATCCCTGCCTCCTGGGCCTTGTAGAGATGGGTGGAGAATGTCCAAACGTCTGTCCAAACCTCACTCCCTGATGTGGGCCCCTGCAGGGCAGGGGTGGCTGTGAGTGGTCTTGGGACTCGTCTCTGAGCCGGGTGAGCATGGCTGTGCTAAGACCTCAGTGTTGGGAAGCTCAGGTTCCAGTGGGGTCTGCCCTGAGGTCCTCAGCAGGACTGCGGTTCTGTTCCTTAGACAGCAGGATGAGGGTTACCCCTCCCGGTGCAGCACCCTGCCCAAGTCAGCATAGGCTCCAGCATGGGGTCTGACCCTTACCGAGCAGGCACTCAGGAGAAAGTGTCAGGGCCTTGGGTACCAGCCAGGGTCAGGGTTTCCACTGCCACCGCCCACCCTGTCTCCTTCCCCTCTCTCAGATCCCCATGTTTCTTCTCTGGAACTCTGTCACTGCAGGAACTCCCACTCTCCTCCTCCTTGTCTCAGGATTCTTCCTGGTGCTCAGGCCCGATTCCCTTCCTCTCCTGACTGTATCTAGACCTGCCCTCTGAGGGGGAATCAGTAGAAGTTTCTTACTTACCCCCTCACAGTCCATCCAAAACTCAGGATCCTCAGCTCTGTAATCTCAGGCCTTCCACTTTGAGGCCAACCTTGCCCGCTCAGCTGGACAGGCTTGGTCACCCTGCGCTGCGGCGGGAGTCCTGGAACTGGAGCCATGTCTGTGTCGTGTCCCGCCCCCCCCCCCCACTGCTGTTTGCTGTCTGTCCCTCTGTGAATGTTGGCTTCCTCCTCTGCAGAGCAGCAGCCTAAACTCCCAGGGCTGCCAGGAGGGCTTATGGGCCAATCATGGGGGCCACTCAAAGGCTCCATCAGCCGGGGGCCAGCCCTGAGATGCTGATTGAAGACGAAGGTGATAAAGTGCACGTCACTCGTTTGTCTCGCTTGATTTATTAGCAGTATTATGAAGCATAATTATTCTCTGGTGAAATATCTGTCATGGAGTAATGTCCCACTTGATGAGTTCACAGGTCTAATTGCCCCACACAGGCCTGTTGGTGGTGGAGCAGCAGTTACTTCCTTCGAGAATGAGGAGTGTGGGTTTGTGAGGAGCAAGTAAACATACTATCGAATGCCTCTTGCCTCCTAAGGGCAGTGGGGAGAGCCAAGGAGATGTGCTGACCCAAACCATACCACCAATCTAGGGCATCCCTGGGGCCACCGGCCCTTTCCTCCTCAGTCCAGGGAGGCCAGAAGTGGAGGCACAAGAGCCCCAGACTTGCAGTCGACAGATCCCACCTAGACATCCTGAGCAGAAAGGCTCCCTTCAACCAGGGACTGCTTCAGACAGGGCTGTGGAGGTGTGTGGAGGGGTCCTGAGACTGGGATCCTGTAAGGTAGGAAAGGGCACGGTACCTAGGGTCCCCCTACCAGCCGCTTAAGGCCCTAGCTGAATGGACACCTGTCCTGTGCCACAGAGTCCCTTCTGGGCCCAGGGGCAGGAATACACCTGCCTCCTGCCTCCCTCCACCCCATCCCTACTCTATTTACTCAGCACCTACTGTGTGCCATTACTAGTTGCATACATTGTTTTGAATCCTTATAAAAATTCAATGAGGAGGTTACTACTTTTCCTATGTACTTTTTTTGAAATTATTAAATAGATCACTTTCTTCCTCCTAAAATTATATGTAAATATTTGGGAAAAGTAATATATGTGCATGGTAAAAAATAATTCAAACAACACAAAATTACTCAAAAAAAAAAAAAGCTAGTTTTATTCCTACTCTGAACTCGGGCCATCAGGACCCCTCTGCAAAGGGAGCCACACTGGAAACCAGCTCAAGAGATGTGAAGCAACCTACCCGAGGTCACAGGATGGTCAAGTCAGGATTTGAACCCAGCACTGACTGGCCTCTGAGCCGATATCTTTCCAGCATGTCTGGTAGATTCTTGCCCAGTGAGTTGAGAGGCTGGCATGCTCTCAAGAAGCTGGAGTATCCTTGGCAGGAGACTTTTCTTCCTAGTCAGGTTGATAAGCATTGAACTTGGGATCACATAGACTGGGCTCAAACCCTTAGCTGTGCCATGTAACAACTGTATGCCTTGGGGAGCCATTTTATTTCAACAGCCTCATTCATTTGAGGAACAGTCTCCACCTCACAGGTGAAGTGGCTTCATATGTAAGAGTTGAGTCTAACTCAGGGGAAGCAGGAAGGAGATTTCCTAGTACAGCTCACGAGTAGAAGGCCAGACTTACTCCAACGGGCAGCCCCATTTGCCTTGAGCAGGACCCAGAGTACACAGAGATTTTCAGATCACTTGGTTGGCCACAGTCTTTGCCATGTGGCGGACTGGTCAAACGTGCAGGCCTGGGCTTCAGTCCCAGCCTGACCACCTCCTAGTGTGGATATGTGGGCAGATCCAGGGAATTTCTCAGCACTGCGCCAAGGGGTGGGAGCTCAGCTTGGGCCTCTAAGACATCCTCCATTTATAAACAAGGAAGGCCCAGCCCTATATGGATATGTGTTGAATGGACACTTTCCATCTGGACAGACTTAAGGCATATAGTCCTTCTGAGCCCATTGCCTAAAAGACATTATTCATTCATATATCCAGATGTTTACTTAGCTCCTGTGTGTGCTGGGGATATAGCAAGGCAGACAGAGTTCTTGTTCTCATGGGGGAGGCTGACAAGGAACAGTACCTTAGATGCTTTCAGGTAGTAGTAAGTTCTAGAAAGAACGTAACAGTGAAATAAATACAAAATGCTGAGGACAGTGCATGGCACATAAGGAGGCCAGCTCTTAGCCCTCCCCGGGTTTTCTCTTACTTCTTTGCTCTGCTTCACTTACTGACACTGGAGAATGGGTCAGACTCCCCTACAGATGTAGCTTCACTCATTGGTGTCACCTACAGTGTCTGTGGCCCGTGGGCCACATCCAAGCAATTGGCCTTGCCCCAAATCTAATCATCTTTAACAAGCTTGTTTTCTCTAGATGCTTTTTTTAGCTGCTGCAATCAAACACTATTTAATTAACTTACCACCAGTAAATGGCTTTCCTTGCTTGGCTAACAAATGAACCACTTGCAAACTTACTTTGATTGTAGCCTATTCTCTCTCTCTCTCTCTCTTTTTGTTTTGTTTTGTGAAGAAATTCTGCTGTGATGAGATGTACTGCTTGAAATTGTCTCATTTTTTTTCTGTGAGCTGGGAATATTGTGATGTCAGTGTATGTTGTATTTTATTAATACAGCCAATAACGAACACAGAGCTTTGCCATGTAATTCGATAAAACAATAATCCACACCTCACTGAGCATTAAAAGTGTGACATTCGATGTCCACTTTTCCTGTTTTGACATGGTGCCTATGCACTGGTAATAAAAATGAATAAATAAAACATATGGCTGGGTGAGATGCTATGGAGTCGTCCCAGAGTTATGGTACCCAGTACCTCCTAGGTCTCTGTCACAACTGCTCAACTCTGACACTGGGGCACAAAAGCAGCCGTAGACAAGGTAGAAGCGAGAAGGTGTGGTGGGGTGCCAGTAAGACTTTATCGATGGACACTGAAATTTGAATTTCTCATAGTTTTCATACATCATGAAATATTCTTCTTTCGATGTTTTTCAGTCCATTGGAAAATAGAAGAACCATTCTTAGCTTGAAGGCCGTACAAAAACAGATGCTAGGCAGAATTTCGGCCTCTAGCTATACTGTGTCCACCCCTGATCTAAATGGTAAATAGGAGTCTTGAAACAGATTGAGCATCCTGCAAGGAAAAGTCTAATCACCACCTACAACCACAAGTACTCAACTCTGTCTGCATTCCTCAGGAATTAGGTCCTGGGAAGGGAGCTCAGGTTAATAGAAATGCTCCAGAAGTCTCACCTGAGGGGGAGAGGAAGGGAAGTGAAGGTGTTCTAAAGGGCTAGTCTTTCTAGGGAGAGGGCTTGGGAAAGGGAATTAGAGCCTGTGGTGGTGAGGGAGATGCTTAATATCCTGTTTTCAGGTAAAAATATAGAAATATGTGTCAGATTATAAACACAAAGAAAGGGAAAGAAACTATGAATGGAAATGGAAAGTGTAGCACTGCCACACACACAAAGGAAAAACTGGAATTAATTTGATTAAACCAACAAAAATGAGGGAAATAAAAACATTGGTCATAAATAATGACAAAAACAGAAGGAACAAGAGTATCAGTCATTATACTAAACATGAATGGCCAAATTCTCTTATGTAATACATAGATTGATAGATTGGATTAAAACACAAAATCCAGTTATATGCCATTTATAGGAAACACACAGTGGTAAACGAAGGTTAGGAATAAAAGAATAGACAGAGAAATGTCATGTGACTGAACAAAAAGTATGAGTGGTAATTTCAGACAAGTTAATTTGAAACAAGCTAGAATTTAAGACAAAAATACTCACCAAGATAAAGAGAGACATCATGTAATGATAAGAGGCATGGTTACGAACTTGTACCTACCAAACATATAAAAACAAAATCTGTTAGAAATCCAAAGAGAACTTGGTAAAAAATGGAGTCATAATTATAGTGGGGCACTTTAGAATGCAGATTCTGGAATTGGACAGGCCCACTAAACAACAGATAGGACACCAAGGCATAACACAATTGCTACGCTTGATTTCTAGATAGAAATAGAGAAAATACACTTTCTCCTTTTTTTCCGTGGAACATTTACAAAACTGGACATTCAGCAATAGTCATTCAAAAAATATTTGTAGAATACCTGTGTGCTGTTTTCAGGGCTGGGGATATAACAATAAGAGAAACAAAATCCCTGTCCTTGTGGGACTTAGATTCTGGTTGTACTTGTGGCCACAGAGAAAACCCTAGTAGACTTTTAAAAGTAGATAACATGAACCATTAAAATTAGAAATGAAGAATGGATATAGATATATAGATAGATGTCGTGTGTGTGTGTGTGTGTGCGCGTGTGCATTTGTTCATTCTTTCATGTGTTTGCAACTTGAAAATTTGCAAGCAGTAAGTTGCTGTTCATTTGGCTAAGACTTTTTCTCATACTGTTATATAATGTAGAACTCCTTAGTAATAACTTTTTCTCTTTTTTCAGTTTTTTTTTTTTTGTCCCTTGTTTACATCACAAAGAAAGTCTTAGATTCCCTTGAAGGTGACTTGAACACTCCTCTGTTCCGTGCTAATCTGCTTTTTGAACAGGCAGAAAATAGGGCCAAGATAGATCTTTCCAGTGGCAACAGTCTGTGACTAGGATCCATTTTTTTAATTGTATTTACTTTACCATCAGGTTCCTATTTATGGCGACTCTTGTTTTCTCTCTAGGGTACCATGTGAAGTTTCCCTTTAAGCATAGGTATTTAAAGAAAACAGTTAGGTAAAGGATCTTTCTTTGCAGGTGTGCAAAGATCTGGTAAAAGTGAAGAGGGGGTGGAGAGTGTTTCTCAGCTGGAGTGGAGCTGTGAGGCCATGCTCCAGAGGTCCCTGCATCGTAGCCACGTGCAGAGTCACAGCAGCTGCTCTTCTCTAAGTGGACCGGGCCGAGTGTCATAGGAAATGTGGCCTTTCTATGAGGACAGACACGTGCCTAGTCAGAGGGCATACAGAGGGGCCGCAGGGAGCAGGAGAGGAGCAAGGACTCTGCTGAGGTGGGAGGAGGTGGTCTGATGAGGGAAAAGTACAAAGAGCTGGTGACCTTTGAGCTATGCCTTGTGACTGGCCAGACTGACGGGATGTGGGGGTCCCAGGGCCAGGCACTGTTTCTGCAGAGGCCCAGAGGTCTGGCCCTGGGCGTTTGGAAAAGGGCCCTCAGCCTAGGGCGCCCAGCAGCTGGAGGATGGGAAGGGAGTTGCAAGGTGTAGGTGGGCCGACCACCAAAGCTACCAGCAGGGCCAATGATGCAGGGTGGGGGCTGGGGGAGGCTGGGGCTTCATTCAGATTATGCTGGAGAAATCCTTTGAGTAGGGTCAGCCGGGGCAGCCTACAGAGTGGGTGTCCACTCAAGGTCCCCAACCTTGTCCCCTCTTACCTAGCCTGCATTCCCAAGTCTCACTCTGAGCCTGGGTACCCCAGGTTGAGTCGAGTGGTCTGGCCTGACTGAAGCCACTTACTCTCTGGGGCCCTGCTTCCTCATTTGAAACAATTGCTTGGGAAAAGGTGGGGCCTCCAAGGGCTCCGTGCCGAGGACACAGAGTGCTCTGCACTGCATGCCCTGCCGTGGTCCACTTCACACCTCAGACTGCTACCACACCCCGGGGCCCTCCTTGCCTCCCTCCCTGCCTCAGTAGCTTACACAGCTCCACCCATATCATTTTCTCCTAAACAGAGGTGGTCCTGCCAGCTCTTTATTCAAAAATCCCGTTGGGCCCATCTCACGGCCAAGATAAAGACAATACTCACACCTCAGCTACCACGGCTGGCCTGCCACTAATTGTGAAGTTGGGTCTCAGGGTGTGGCAGGCCAGGGAGGCAGGCACGCAGGACCAAGGGGATGCCTCTTTGCGACCAGGCTGGAGAAAAGGAGAGGACCAAGTATGGCAGGGTCTGCAGGCCGAGGCCTTGAAGGCCCAAGGAATTCAGTCTCCAGCCTGAATGCTGGATGGTCCCCTGCACAGGTGTGAGACTTTGGGGGCGTCTCTTCCCCTCTGTGTCGTTACTGGAGAAACAGGGGTTATACTCCCTACTCCATGGACCAGTGTAAGGAGGTACATGAGTACGTATAAACGCTGAGTGCTGTACTTGGCACAGTAGGCCATTGTTAAACAGTGGCTCTCCTCATTGCTATTTACTTGGCCTTTCCTGAGGGCATAGATGCCTGGGTCCAGCTGGGGTGGTGGCAAGGTGCTGGCACCCGCGCCTCTCCTGTGGTGGGATCAGGCCAGGCAAGCCGACCATCCTGGCTCTGGCAGGCTGGCGCCGGATGGGGAAGGCCTTAGGGCTGGGCCCAGGAGCCTGCGGCATCAGCCCAACCAAGTGTAAACACGCAGACGCCACCAGCAGCGCTGGCTGGCTTTGAAGTCTAAAGTGGTGCTGCCTCCCTGCTCTTGGCCCGCCTGGCTCCATTGCTGATGGCTTGTTAAATGCACCCAGGGCACAGGAGAGCGTTCTGGCCAGGGTGCAGTCCGGCTCAGGCTCCCTGTAGTCCTTCCCGAGCAGGGGCCATCTGGCAGACCCCCGCCCTTGGAGGAAGCAGTGCTGCCATCCGCCTGGCCCCTTGGGCCACTTTGCTAACCCTTGCTGCCCCGGGCCCTTGTCCAGCAGGCCGAAGGCTGTGTCAGTTCCCAGGCCACTGGAGAAAACAGAGGTGCCCCCTGAAGCTGAGGGAGATCAGATGGCTAACCTAGTGCTCTGGCCCGGGCCCAAGTCCTCGGCCCCTCTCCTCCCTTCCAAGGTCAGCGTCTGAGAGTGGAGAGTCTTGCTCAGCTGCTGAAGCGCCTGTGAGCCTCCTTTTAAAGATTCCTTTTTTGCTCAAATACGGACACAGGGTCAAGGCAGCTTGACATGGTGGAAAGAGCTGGCCTTGGACCGGCTCAGCTTGGCCATAGGCAAGTCACTGTCTCCCTAACACCCCCTCCCCACCCCCAGAACGTGTTTCTTCTGTGAAGGAGCGGTGGTGGGGAGTTGATGAGATCACGTGTGCTGAGGGCCGAGGATGGGGTCTGGCATGAAGCAAGTGCTCAGTAAAATGGTCATCCCCTTTTTCCTCCGTGAAACTACAGCTGCCTTTGTGACCTGTGCCTTGGCACCTCCTGATGAGCTCCAGATAGACAGCTTCACCTGCGTTGGTGCCTAGGTGGTGGAGGACAGAACCAGGGAGGGAGGCTGGGGGATGCATGGGGGGAACTGGGAGGTGCAGCTTGCTACAGACGAGTGAGGGGCCTGCCCACCACTGGGACTGAGGAAGCCAGCCGCAGTGGCCTGAGAGGTGGGACAGAGGCGGGTGGATGCCTCCTTGGGTCGGTGCCTTCTGTGATGCCCAGAGCCTGGCCTGCCCTAGGCCTCCTCATTGGGCCTCTGCAACCCGCTTGACCAAAGAGATGAAAGCTGCTTTCCTTGCGTGGGTTGGCACTACAGGATTGCAGTGAAGTTGGTTGTCACTCACAGCAATCTTTCACAGAACTCCTAGCGCTCCTCACAGCAACCCTGGAGGTGGATACGTTCACCCTTGTTTTCACCGGAGAGGTCACTGAGGCTCGGAGAAGTGATGTGGCCTACCCACGGTCCCACTGTGGCTGGTGGAGGAGCCGCCCTACCTCGCAGGCCGCTCCAGGGCCCCCCTCTCCCTGCCATGGCCCTGTACTGGCGGGGAAGAAAAGGCATCCTCTGGGTGAGATGTTTCTTCTGCCACATAAGGATGGTGATACCAGAACAGCAGTATCGCAGGGACTCTTGGTGAAGTTGTCAATCCTGGTGGCCATCAAGTGCTCTGGGAGAATTACCCCCTTCTGCCTTGTTGGATTACCTTGGCGCTCCAGGCAACTTCTGAGTTCTTCCCTCGCAGGTCCCTTCCCTGGCTGCTGTCCTCAGCGAGGCCCTCACTGTGGGATGGAGAGTACGAGGGAGAGAATTGGAGTCCAGACAGCAGCCGCCGGCGCATAGTCTGGGCAGAGTTAGGTGTCCGTGTCCTTGCTTCTCTTCGCTTAGATAACTAACTCTCCACTTGAGGTTTCTGAGTATGTCTTAGTTGTTCTTGCCAACACCAACACCCCTAATCCCAGAACAGATTTTCAGAGGAAGAAACTGAGGGTCAGGGAAGTCCCTTGCCCAAGGTCGTATTGCTGGAAGAGGCAGTCCAGACTCAAACCTTCCCAGCTCTGCCTCATGCTTTAGTCCTCCTCACAGCCACTGGAGGGAGTGACTCGGGGCTCCACTGCACATTGGCCGCCCTTCTTTCCTTGATGCCACTTTTCCAATTTGAATTAGAATAGTCGCTTCAGAACTTGGGCAGTTCCCAAGCCTCATCATGGGAACCAGGCCCCGAGAGAGACCCACACATGTAATGACATAATTATGTGCACTGGCAGCCAGGTTCCCACTCAGAGGCTGGGGACAGTAGGGACTTGCCCGGCGTGTAAGCGAGGGCCTGGGCTTCCATCCGCAACCAGTGACTGCTCTTTGGGAACTCACCCTCCAGTGACTGAAGGCTCATAAATGAAGCGAAGTATTTATGCAAACAGTGAAAGTCCCCACTTAGAGCTATTGTTGTAACTGCGCTGGCCCAGGTTCAGCATTGTTCTCGAGGAGCAAGGCCCACTGAGCAAGTGCCACATGCATTGCCTTTGGTTTGACGTCACAATGATTGATTTCAAAATGAAAAGCCTCCAACTGTTCTCTGAAGGTTTTTCCTCGTTGGATGTGCTGGTGTCTGATCTCTGAGGTCTCTCTCCTTTAGCTGGAAGAGTCTATAATTTGGAGACAAGCCCAACCATTGGGCATGCACACATGTTCTAGAGATGGATAGGGCCGAGAAAATGCATTTCCTCCAGCCCCCTGCCCTCTAACACCCAGGACAAATGATGACCCCCAGTCTTCCAGAAGCTCCCCAGAAATGCTGGCCTCACTGCCTCCAGCAGGAAGGGCTACCATCCCTCTCCGTAGCCAGACTTTTAATGAGGTTTCTTGCAGCAGACATTTGTGAGTCCCCTCTTTGCACCCCACCCCCAGTAATATCTGGAGGGCTCATGTTCTGGGGATGCAGAAATGCACTTAGGCCAACTCTTGCCTTCCAGGGCCACCCCTCTTCCAATTGGGGCAGCCCATGCAGACAAGCTACAGCTGGTGGCCCACATAGGCTTTGTCCTTGCCCATTCCCAGTGCAGCCCTCTGCCGGGGGGCTCTGCGGCCCACAGGGGGCTGTGGAAGAGTGCTGTGGTCTGTCGGCAGTGTCTGCTCACTTCTGCGTGTGGCAGCCAGTGGGGCTGGGCACCCTGCCCCCTGCACGCCCCCACCCACCTTCCTGTGTGTGGTGCCGCGGGGTGGGTCCCGAGGGAGGAAGACACCCTGCCCAGGGCGTGTGGGGCAGCAGAGGCCAGGCTGACGACAGCTCAGTGTGAACCTGCCGTAACTCTCTTAACTCACTTTGTGGATGGGGGACTAAGGTCCACAGGGGTGAGGCCATGGGCCAGAGTCTCCAAGACCACAAGACCAGGGCTTTGAGCCCAAGTAGGCTGGCTCCAGAGCCCAGGCTCCGGCCCACTGCACAAGCAGGAGATTAGCATTCCCTCTGGAATTGGCCCTTCTGTGTGAAACCTTAAGAGTCGTGTTGGACAACAGCATTCAAGTCTGTTCTTAGCTGCTGCTTCTGGCTAAACACCTCCTCTCTTTCCATCGTCCCTCACACCTGGCCCCCATCCCCTTAGCCCTCTTTCTCTGTCTTCTCTTGTTTGCAGTGTGCCCACATCCCTCAGCCTGTACTGGAATTCACCAGAAGGGTAACTTGCCTCTTGGCCCCATAACCATAGGTAGAGGAAAGCTTACCCTCTTTCCAGCCTCATTTTGTGGATGAGGAAACTGGGGAGGCCTGGGGCGGGGGGTGTCAGCAGCTTGCCTCACTGGCCTTCAGTGCCTTCTGGGCCTGGCAGCCTCCACCCTGGGTGCCCCCAGAGCAGACCAGAAACACTTCACAGCCACGAAGGCAGCCCTCCCTCCCAGTGCATCGCATCCACTGGGCTAGCAGGTCTTCCTTTGATAGGTGCTTGGGCTGCACGCACCTCAGTTCCTGCATGTAGTGGCCAGGCTCCATCTGTCTTCCCTCTCTGCAGTTGGCTTCTCCAGTGGCTTGGGGTTTTCAGGAGCTGCACTGGCAGGGATAGGGCTGGATTTGCAAGCAAGTTTGGGTCTAGCCAGTCATGACTTGGCTCAGGGGAGCCCAGAGGGTGGGCAGTGCCCTGGCTTTCAAAGCAAGGACTGTGCTTTGAATACAGGCTGGGCTCATTCACTGCCACCAAACCTCTATCTCCTCTGCTCTCATGCCATGGGGGCAAATGCAGGGAAAGCTGGAACGTGTGACTTTGAGCAAGTCATTTCATTTTGCTGAATCCCTATAGGGCTTTTCTGAAGATTCACTAATGGTGTGGAGGTGCCTCTCACGGAGTATGGCCGAGGACAATTTGTGGCTCTCATCTGCTGAGGGTGGGATGGGAGAGGAGGTGCAGAGGGCTGGATAGTCTGAGGGAGGAGGAGTTTGCTGCCAGCTTCTCTCCCTGCCCTGGCGGCTCGTGTCCATAATGCCCGTCTAGGCCATCTTCTGGCTCCTGGAAGGATCCACCCAGGCTGCTGGAAATAACTGCGCAGACCATCAACGGGCAGGGGTTGGGGGTACCAGCATTCCCGAGACCACACTGGGTTCCTGGCAGTGTGCTGAAGGCCAGCCTTCTCACCCACATTGCCTGACCCTGCAAGTGGAATTGAAGACACAGAAGTTAGCAGGAGGGGACGTTACACCTAATCAGTGCTGTTAGGCCCTCTGGCCAAGCCATAAAACAAGAGAACAGGAGTGACACAGGCACTCCCTTTGAACTTGAATCCTTTCTAAACTGCCATTCCAGCCCCAGGGAGACCACAAAGCAGCAAGCAAGAGGGAGCCCCCTCGGGCCCCTCCTCAGAGGGTCAGAAAAAGCCCATTCGCTCCTCACCTTATCCCGGATGCTTAAAAAAATATTGTGGTAATGTAGGTCAGTGAACTGACCGGCACCACACACCAGCAGGATTACAGGGCCCGCCAGCCCGCACGCTGGCCCGCCTGGTCAGATGAGAACATAAACAAGAAGTGCTGGGAGCCCTCCACTTCCCCAGCCCTAGGCTTTTGTTTATGTAGCACTTAAACCAACTTTGGGGTCGTTGCAGTCTGCCTTGAAAGCCCTGAAGCTTTTTGAAGTTCCCCTGAAGTTAATAAAATTAGTCTGCCCCCATTGCAAGTCCTTGGCTTGGGGGAGAAGATGGATCCTCCACCGTGTCTGTGGCATTTCACTTTTTAAGTTAATATTCTATAACCAAAAGAAAGGGGGAGGCAGGGGAGAAGATGCAGTAGAAAGTCTTGTGAAATGCCTTCTTGCTAATAGGTAGCATGCCTGCCAGCCACCCCGTGGCCCTGGTCACGGTGAAACCCAGCCGCCAGGCCCACTGGAAGGCCAAGAGATGGGCCGCTGTGCTCCAGGGTCAGGGATGACCAGCTCTGGGGCGGGCAGGGGAACTAGGCGCAAGGTGAGGCTGTTGGCTCCCTCTCGAATGAAATGTACCACCAACCACGAGTCTGCTTGAGTGATTTTCTTTTGCCCCCAAGGAGCCAAGAGTCACCTTCTGTCTCCCTCCCCACCTGTGTATCATGTGCATATTTACTGGGACCTTTCGTGGGTCAGGGCCATGTGAGAGAGAACTCCCAGTCTGTCTGGTGAGGGACACAGACAGGCCAACTGCCTGTGATGAGACAGAGCGGCCAGGCCTTGGGACAGGAGGTGCCTGCCACGTGGGGAGGCTGTCTGAAGGAAAGCTTGTCCAAGCTGAGCCTGGGAGGACTGCCAGGGGTCTGGGGTGGGTACAGAGTTGGGAAGAGGGTGGGGGGATGATAGACATGTTCATTATATTCACTAGCTTGATGGTAATGGTTTCATGGGTATCTATGTATATCTCAAATTCTCAAGTTTTACCTAAAATATGTACATGCTGTTATATATCAGTTATGCCTCAATGAAGTGTTAAAAGATGAAAGACCACAGGCAGGACTGAGCATTGCAGATGTACCAACAATCAGTTATGTACATGTTCCACTTTGACTTAGGCATTCAAGGAGTGCACATATGGTAAGTGGTGTTTACATGCAGGAAATGCAGCTGTGGAGAAGAGAGCCATGTTTCTGCTTTCTCGGACCTGGGTCCTGCTTGGGAGGAGTAAACAAGTAACAGATAAAACGGTGGCGTAATATCAGGGATGATCTGTGCTCCGAAGACAGAGACAGGACCAGGGTGTGCAGAGGAGCAAGGGCTGGGGTGCAGGGGGCCACAGGCACGAAGGCCTTGACTGGGGCCCTTGCTGGGCACCAAGGGCCTGCCCAGAGATGGGGACGCCCTGTCTGCAGTGAGCAGTCCAAAGGCAGAATGTAATTACCTCCCACAAGGATATGCATGAGCCACTTGAGGCAGGAGCTTTGATTTGTCCTCAGTGACACACCAGGCACATGGTAGGCTCTCGATAAGTATTTGTAGGGAGAAAGGAAGGACATTATGAATTTGGGGTGAATTTTCTGCCTGGATTGCCCATTGGGTCCCTGTGGTGCCTTTTATAAAATGGTTCTCTAGGTAGGTTGTAAGCTCCTAGTGCAAGGACTGTGCTTTATCATCTCTCAGCCAGCCATGATGCTGGGGACAGGTCTTCTGTCTCAGCTGGCTCTGTCTCACAGGCCAGCAAAGGCCTGGGACCCACCCGTTCTGCCCAGAGTGCCCCAGGGCTTCGCGGCAGCACCAGACCCGCCCGCTTCTCCAGCTTGGGGCGGGGGGTGTGGTCAGTGCAGTCTTCCTCTGCTTGAATGCTGGAGCATAGGCTCTGCAGAAGCTCGCCATGCTTGGGTTTGAGCTTCTACTGTGCCGCTGGCTCTGGCGACAAGCACTTCCCTCAGATCTCCCCTCTAACCGCCCTGAAGTAGGAATGAAAACCCCTTGCACACAGGGGTGCTCGAGGGCTCAGTGGGGCCCCGCTAAATGACTCTGTCATAGGCTGAGGTGCCCTGAGGCAGTCTCTTTCTCCTAAGGACAGGTGGCCTCTCTGCAGCACAGGCTGAGCTTGGGACAGGAAGTGGCACACAGCACCTCTGGAATGGCTAATCCAGAGCCATCGGGTCAGTTCAGCTAAACAGCCTGGGCCCCTACTGTACCGGGCGAGGCTGCTGAATGTGAGAGGCAGCCCTGCCTCCCGGGCTCCGGCCAGGCTGGGAACGGAACTCCACATGCAGGCCACTCTGGTGGGTGTGGAGACAGGACTTCTGGGAGCCGGGGGGCCCGGGAAAGCATGTGGGGCTGGTGACATCTGCTCGCCCTCGCTCTCCGTGTCCTGCAGGCCAGAGGAGCCGGCTCCATTCATTTGACCCAGCAGCACCCACAGATGAGGCAGAGCCCACGGCAAGCCAGCCCACAGGGGAGCTGTGCTGGAGCCGAGTCCTGAAGGACGAGGAGAAGTTCATGTGTGGGAATGAGATTTGTGAATTATAAAGGGCTATGCAAGTGGAAATGATTATTCTTATCGTTGTTTGTATCCAATTCATCCATCACTGGGGAGAGGAGGAATGCGAGTACCTTTTATCTGGCACTATGAATCAAATAGAACAGGGTATGTTTTTCTAAAAGGGTCTTAGGGTAAATGGGACAGTTTCTACCTTTCAAAACAATCCATCTGGGGCCCTTGGCCCAATCTTGGCGTCTTGGGCAGAAGTGAGAGATTTCTGAGGTTGAGGACAGCCCAGCCCATGGGGGTCCCCCGTGAGCCTCAGCCTCAGGAGGAGAGCGCGTGGAGGCCGCTGGTAGCGCTTCCGGCCTCCCCGCTGCTGCCCGGGCTGGCGCCTGCTCACACTCAACCCTGTGCGCGGGGCCTGGAGAGCAGGGGGAAGCCTCCCCCGTTGCGCTGTGGCATGCCAGATGCCAGGTGGGTCATGGGTCCTGCCCCACAGTAGCAGCAGCTCTCAGGCTGAAGCTCTGTGTCAGCCTTTCTGAGGTCATCTGGGAGAGGGTCTAGTCTTTCATATCACATACACACACACCCTTTCTCTCTCTTTTACACAGACGCCTGGCCCCTTCCTGGCACTGGCCCTGGAAAGGAGCCGGGCAGGGCAGGGGAGGCCACCTGGGGGGTTGGGGAGCTTCAGGCCATGCCACATTCCCTGAGGGGAGATGGCTCTTCAGCCTTCTCATGGTCGGTCCCTGGGGAGAGGTTCAAGGTGAACATAGCTCGTACTGAAATCAGGGCTGTACCAGGTTGGCTTTTTCACACACACGCATGTCCCTTCTGTCAACCTGAGCCTCCACAAAGAGGTGAGGGGCCCAGGTTCAGCAGTAGAGGGCCTGGCCATGGCCAGCAGGGAGCCAGGGGAGCTGGGGCTTCTGCCGGGATGGGGGCAGGAGGGCGTCATGCAGAGGGGGCAGCGGGGCTGTGGAGTAGATGTGGGCCAGGCTAGGAAGGGGCTCTGACAGAGTGAGGAAAGCCTTGGCTGAAATACATACGTGCAGAGAGTGCTGGAGCAGCAGAGACTGCGTTCTCAGACACTCCTTGTGGGAGGGAAAAGCAGAGAGAGGGCGAGGCGAGTTCTAGAAAGCCTTGCTGCAGGATCGGGAGTGGATGTCATCCTCTCGACCTGGGGTGTCCATGCAAGCTTTCCTGAGGAGAGTGCTGCTAGCCATCATTAGACAAGTGCTCAAGGACAGGCAGGGTGCAGTGGCCATGCAGAGGCAGGTGCAGGCAGGGCGATTGTGGCTTCTGAGTTCCCTCTGCCCTGGGAGCTCTGTGACCTTGGACAGATGGCCAAACTCTGCTGTGTCGCCAGTTTGTGTCTGTAAAGTGAGGAAAGAGTGCCTCCCTCCCGTTGCTGCTGTGGTGCTAAGTGTGACCCCCATAAAGTTCTCGCAGGTGGCCTGGCAGCAGCCGGGGCTCACTGGAGGTCAGTGGTGATGGTGATGAGGGCTGGCCACCACATGGCCCCAGTGCATTCCGTTGTCAGTGAGATGGGCAGATCACCAGGTGGGGGCGGGGGGCGGGGGGTAGCGGCAGCAGGCCTGGCTTCCTCTAGCACACACTGATGCTCTCTCTGGGGCTGGGTGTGTGGGGACAGGTGATGGATGACCACAGCGTGATCGGCCGCTCCCTGTTCAAAAAGGAGACCAACATCCAGCTCTTTGTGGGCCTCAAGGTGTACCTATCCACTGGGGAGCTGGGGGTCATCGACAGCGCCTTCGGCCAGAGTGGCAAGTTCAAGATCCACATCCCTGGTGAGTGCAGTCCCTTCCTCCCACTGGCAGGTACTGTGCAGGCATGGAGAGATGGTAGAGACAGTGCATGGACAGTGCCCCTTGGCTCAGGATGCTCAGCCTGCCTGAGCTGATGCATGGGGCCCAGCCCTCTCAACGTCATGGCTTCCTGTCCCACAGGCTTGTGGCTGGAGAGCCAGGGTGGGTCCTGGGGGGGCTGGTGTACAGTCAGCCTCTGGTCTGAGCCAGGGTCAAGGTGTGAGTCTGAGCTCCTGCTCCACAGTAAACCATACAGGGGTGACCTTGGGTGAATTACCTGGCTTGTCTGTGAAGTGCGATACCAATCCTGATCTGGGAGGTGCTTTGGAGGAAGAGTTGGTGAGAGAGACTGCCAGGGGCCTGGCATACTGCCCCAGTAGTCAGTACGGTTTCCCAGAATATGAGTTGCCACCTACTTTTTTGCCCGGTGGAGAACAATAGGTGCTGAGCCTCTGAGGGATCTGAGTTGGGACTTATCCATGGTGGGCTCAAAGGTGTGCCTTGCTCTTGGGAATAGAGCCCTTGGATCTCTTTAGTTTGGCCCTCCCTTCCATCACTGCTGCACTTACCCCACACCCATCTTCTGGAGGTCCTGCCACACACCAGGCAGGCTGCTGTGGTCGTGGGAGGGGACAGGTGGGAACACATTCGGTGAGTATCTACTGTACGTCACAGAAAAATAAAGCAGGGGGAGTGTGAGAAGCACTGTGTGTGTACCTCTGGACAGGGGCGATCAGGGAGGACCTCTCTGAGGAGGTAACAGTTGAGTAGGGCCCTGACCAAAGGGAAGGAGGGAGCCCCACTGACACCAAGGGAAGGAACACTCTGTGGAGAGAGGGGACAAGCGCAAAGGCCCTGGGGTAAGGGTGAGTTTGGGTGTGCGTTTGAGGAGTGGTTGTTTGGCACGAACTGGGAGGCATGTGGGATGCCACTTTTCTTCGCCAGCATTGTGTTAGGCCAGTTCCCAAACATGCAGCAGAGTTGAAGGATGTTACAGAGAAAGCCTGATTTCATATCAGCCTGTGGCTGTACTTTGCCTATCTGCAGGACTCTGGGTTTTATTCTTGTGAGGGTTGGAAAGCCATGGGGAGGTTCAGATCCGGTCAGCAACGTGCTATTGGTGTGTAGCTTCTTGAGTGAAATCTCCAGGTAGGGTAGTGCCCTGGCTGAGCAAGGAAACAGGAATGCCAGCTCCCTGGCAGCTCACTGAGTGAAGTCAGTACCCTCTGCTCTCCTGAGAGCCTGGCTGAGGGGCCTTGCCTCCTGAGTCCTTCCGCAAGCCCAGAGCGTCATGTGTGGCATTTGCCCTCTCGTGAGGAAGGGCAGCAAGCATCAGAGGCCTGCTTCCCTGTGGCCCTCAGAACCACTGTTTGTACCCCGAGGTCTCTGTCAGGGTGGAGTTCAGCTCTGTCGCAGTTGGAGATACTCCCTTGGGGCAGGCCAAGTGGCCCACCGATAGGAGCCTCTAACCATGATACCAGGCTTCAGGCTCCTGTCCTGTCCTCTCCACTGCTCTGGTCATTACCTCAGCCAAACCGGGGTCCACAGTGCCCTGCTCTGGGTTCCAAGGAGCACACACAAGGCATGAGCCAGGCAGGCCAAGGTCCAGACCTCTGTTCCCAGGGCCCTGGGCCTGTACCTGTGGGGGCTTACTGGAAGGAGGGGTACAGGGCACTGGGAGGGCAGAGGGGAGCTGCCTGGAGTTGGGGGGCTGCACCCTGGAACACTCATCCCTCCCCCAGCTGTGGGGGCCTGCTGGTTCAGACAAGGGAAGGACAGCACCATCTGTTTCCTTTTTTGGGGGTGTGTAGAGTCATGCCGACATTCCCTCAGCTCCCCTTCCTTTAGCCTGAGGCAAGCTCAGAGTTGGGGTGTTCCCAGAACAGGCCGGAGTACAAGAGGAGGCTTGTTTGGGGGCCCTGGGTGCTGGGGTGGGAGTACAGGGAGGGAGACACAGTGCCGCTGCTTCAGTCAACTCAAGTTCACATTCCTTTGTTAGGTCAGTGTTGCCTTTTTAATAGGTCTGCTTCCTGTTTGTGGCTTTTAAGCTTTTTATTAAATATAACTGGTCAGATTCCTTCATCCCACCCACCCCACTCCTCACCCCCCTCCTGCTTGTCTTTTCCTGCCGATTCCTCCCATAAAGAATTACTTTTAACCTTTTTGAAGTGCATTAATTGTGAAAGACTCTTCAGTGAACCTGAGACACCCAGTGCCAGGTGGAGGAGGAGGAGCGATGCTGGCTGTGAGCTGCAAGTGCTGGGGTGCGGAGGCCCAGGGCTTTGGTCCCATCTAAGGCTCCCAGAGCAGGAGCGGTTCAGGGGAGAGCTGTCCAAGCCCCCAGACTGTGGGTGGAACTGGGTCAAATGTGGCCTATGGGCCTTGGTGCTAGCTCTGCAGGGCAACACAGTGGGTGAGGCAGTCTAAATATCATCTAGATGTCCTCCCATCTGCCCCTCACCCCCAGTCCGGGTGCTCCCTGGGGCCTCTCACTTCCGTGACAAGGCCAGATGCCAACAGGGCCTAGCAGGTGTTGAAGAGACCAGGTGGCAGGCAATAGGGAGTGGTGGGGACCATGGTGGCCTGCTACTCAGGTCTCTTGCTATAGGCCAAGGAATCTAATTTTATCTGATTTCATTTTTATGTAAAACTTCCTGATTAAAAATATAAAACTGTCCAAACTAAACAAAACATACCTTTGGGCTGGGTTTGGCCCATGGCGACTTGTAACTCCTACTTGAATTTCAGGACCAACACTTACTCCTCAGGTTCATGAGTCAAAGGTGAACCGTAAAATGGAAACAGTGTTTTATGGAGCCCTAGATGCTGGGCTCTGAGACAGGAGTCCTGACACTGAGCGCATGGCTTCCCCCAGAAGATAGTCTCCGAAATCAGAGGGGCTAGAGGGATAGCCCCACCTGACACCCAAGGAGCTGACCCAGAAAGTCTTGAGGGGGCCTCAAGATTGGGAAGCCCCACATTTACATAGCTACTCCCTTCAAGAAAGTGGCCTCTGTTTGTAAGTCCTGGGAGGCTGGGAGGCCCTACAAGATGAGCTAGGAACGCACTGGGTTGCACTGCTACAGAGAAGGAGTAGGTAGAAGACTTCGCAGGCAGAGTTGAGGCTCCTCCTGAAGATCCAGCCCATGGCATAGTGTCTCTGCTTCCCAGGTGCCGGGCGCTACATTGTGGAGCCAGGTCCGGTGGCCTTCATCTCCAGGTGGGCCTAGGGAGCAGCAGGGCTGAGCACCTGACTCATGGTCTGTCTGGGTGGCCAGCCTGTCCCTTCTCGCCCTGCCACCCCCAAGAGAGGGGTCAGGGCTTCGGGGAGCCGGGCTCTTGGGGTCCACGTGTGGGTGGAGACCCCCCTGTGCGGGGTGGCCTGGCCTGGGCTGCCACTGCTCACCCTGCTCTTCCCGTGCCGCCCTCCACTCCACACCAGCATCCCAGAACCAGCTGCCACCAGCCCCACACACCCCACTCTGCAAGGGAAATGAGCTCCTTGATGACTTCCTGCCAGAGAAGAGTCAAGGGGAGGAAGACACTTGTCCCTCCTAACAGCTACGAGCCACCTCTTACTGACTCTAGGGGAGAATGTGAGCATATGCATGCATTTTTTTTTTTTCCTTTCAAAGATTTTATTTATTTTTTAGAGAGCGAGTGAGAGAGAAACAGCATGAGAGGGGAGAGGGTCAGAGGGAGAAGCAGGCTCCCCGCTGAGCCGGGAGCCCGATGTGGGACTCTATCCCAGGACCCTGGGATCATGACCTGAGCCGAAGGCAGACGCTTAACCATCTGAGCCACCCAGGCGCCCCATATGCATGCATTTTGTCTTCCAAAACAATGCCTCAGAAACCTAAAGTTACCCAGTAGGTTGATATGTGTACCTTGGTAGGACAAGGTAAGCTCTTTGAGTGGCTCGTCTCCCACACGGTGCTCCTGGACCTGCCAGTTGGGGGAGGATTGTACGTAGTCTGTGCTAGTAGAACAGATGGGGATGGGCTGCAGTGCGAATGCAGCTGATGGCCTAGTCACTGGAAAACCCTAGGCCCCAAGTACCACAGGTTGACATGCATCACCGCCTCGAGTCAGGTGACCACACGACTCCCAAGTGAAACTGACCATGTCACAGAGCTCCAAGCAGACACTCACTTTGGAAAAGCCAGAGCTGGTGTTATTGAGAACCACAGCCACTGGTGGCCACAGCAAGGACCTCGTCCTCTCCACGGGCCTGTCCTGCCTGCCAAGACCCACACTTCTCGTACGTGTCAAGAAACTGACCTTGCTGTGAGTCAGCCAGACTCTCAGTCAAACCTGGAAGCAGAGGTCTCGGGCCCCACTAACTGGCCCTTAGGATCCTCAAATTTTGGTGATCTTTTAAGACCCTTTCAACTTTTACTAATCACAACTAAATGGACTCTAGGCAGATGAGAAGAGAAAAGAAAGAAATGTGTGGAGTTGTACTCGCGGTAAGAAACCAGAAGGAACTTCTGCTTACTGCTCTTCAGGAGGAGCATCACTCAGGAGCCAGGACAGCTGCCTGAGGGGGCCCCCGGGAAGCCCGCAGGAAGGTTGGCACCCATGGCGTTGGAGTATCGCCATTTGACAGATGAGGACCCCGAGGCCTGGAGGATAAGCAATGAACTTGCCCGGTGTTACATAGCAGGAAGCGTCAGAGTAGGATTGAACCCAGATTACCCCGCTGTCGACCACTCTGCCCACGACTCTCTCTGAGCTCTGGCTCCTCATGGGGCTGGTGGGGAGGTGAGAACGCACAGCTCTGTCCCTCAGGCTGTGTGGGAGAAGGGAACTGTTGTAGCCATTCTGCTTGGCGGGGCCTCTAGCAGAGGGCCTGAGAGATGCGATGGGGAGGCTGCCATGTGGCCCCGTGGCAGAGTGGCACATCTGGAGAACCACGGCCTGCTCACCTCTGATCGGTGTTCTGAGGAGGGTCCCTAGGCCACCATGGCTTTAGCTTCTGCCCCCTGCAACCACCTCCAGGTGTTCAGGGCTTCGGTGTACCATCCCAATCCAAGCCAAGGGGGTTGGCTTTCCATGGAATAAGAAATGCTGCTTGCACACATGAATAAATGAAGTCTATTCAGTGGAATAGGCTGGACTAGAATGAACAAATGAGTGAACCCAGGCCTGTGGGGGCCAAGGAGCCTGGTGCCTGGTGTGCTGTGGGCCTCCCCAGAAACGCCTCCAAAGGAGGAAGGTACTAGCGTCATCAGACCCCCTCAGCACAGCCATCTCTTCATGACGTGGCTTTGGGGGTTCTAGTTCTTTAAAGAGAACTTGAAGGGGGAGGGTGCCAGTCCGTCCAGCTCTGCAAACTCCAGTGGAGGCTCAGGGCTGCGGACGCAGAGACCATTTGACCGAGTCCTGCCCCAAGGCACATCCCCATGGGAGACACGAAGGCACAGACCAACAGTTTGCAGTCAGCATGGCGGGCGTCCATAGGAGTACGGGGCCAGGAACGGAGTGGGGAGAGTGGCCATCCTGAGGGAGAGAAAGGGCAAACTTCCCCAAGGAGCTGCTGTCCAAGCAGGGATTGGGAGGGAAGAGGAAAAGGAGGTATATGGAGAGAGCTGGGATCAGATGTGTGTTCTCTAGAATCCTGTGGCCAGTAGGAGAAGCCGTGGATGGGGAGCGCAGGCCCCGGCCCCTGGCTGCCTGCTCTGGGCTTCATTTTCTACGCCTCTACCATGGCTGTGGGAATGCTCACCTCACCTCCCAGGGCCTCATTCCTCCCTCACTGCCCAGACCACTCCGCAGACCCAAACCAGAGCCCCTCCTCTGTGGAGGGACACCTGACTCCAGACCACCACTTGGTGCTCCTCTCTGGCACTGCCCAGGGCACTGGTGCAGGAGGAGGCCAGGGCTGAAAGGATGGAGCCTGTCCATTTAATCCGGCTCTAACCCATTCTGCAGATGGGGAAATTGAGGCCCCTTGATCACAGCTATACAACTAGTAAGAGCCCTCTTAAGTCCCCAGGGAAACGCACAGTGGCTACCAGGAACAAGGGGTGCAGAGGCCCTACCAGCTGGCTCTTTTCTCAGAAGCTCTTTCCCAGGACTCAGTTCAGGCAGACCGCCCTAGCACCCGTGTGCTGAAACAGCCTCCCCTTTGTGTCCCAAGACTCCAGGGGCAGCCCCGCACCTCCGATCATCTGTCTCTCGTCAGCTGTTTATCAGGCCCTTCAGGTGCCCGGCCTTGTCCAAGGCCTGGAATGTGGCAGAGGGGAGGGAGGTCCTGAACGTTGGCTGGAGAAGGAGAGTCATGCAGTGCTCCATCTTAGCCTGAGCACCCAGCGGGGCAGCACTACCTCTTCTGCCTCACCGGCTCTCAGTGCCCAGGTCGGCCAGGAGGGTAGGTGGACCAGGCCAGGGCTGTAAGTGCTACAGGCCCAGTTCCTTGGAGGGTCCCTTGACACAGCACAAGGCATGGCCTGCAGAGACAGGCAGCCCCTTTTGATTGTGGCAGGCCATGCCCACCTGGAGCTTCAGCCCCTCAGTGTTAACACCAAGGAATAATTCTGATTCCAAGCAGGAGGTAGGGATTAGATCGCTAAGCCCTGCCCACAGTATCTGACCTGTGACAAGGGCTTTGTGAATGGTAGCTGGGGTTGCGTGTTGTTTTCACCCACGAGGCACCTGCCCTTACCTGGGGTCCCACATGCCCACCGAGGGCCCTGCCCCCACGGCAGAGCAGGGGGAGTTACCATCTTTCAAGCTGAGTTTGGCTCAGCTACCAGGACCCCTCCCATTTATTGACCCTGGAAGGCACTTTGCATTTGGTCAAAAGCAAGGATTATACATTTCCCTTCCGATTGAACACAGAGTCCCAGGTGTCCCCCTGGGCCCGAGCAGGTGATTGGTGAAACACGAGACGTGGCTTCTAGGAGCTGTCCAGGGATGTTGGCCGAAGCCGGATGGGCCAGCAGCCAGAGGGAGTGGGGCCGCCTGGGGGTCTGCAGCCTGAGGACCCGCAGCAGGGACAGCAGCCATCCAGGAAAGCAGCAGGCAGGACCCACGGTGAGGGTGATGATGCCAGTGGCACAGACAGTGGCCACTCCGGAGCCCTCGCTCTGTACCAGGGAGCGTGCCCCCACGTCGCCAGACCACCCCATCCTCCCAGTAGCACCCTCATTTCACCGAAGAGGGGCCCAAACCAGTACGGAGCCCACGCAGCTCGCCTAAGGTTGCACGGCAGGAGGAGGAGGACTGGGGCCAAGTGCAGCAGTGGCCACGGCACACCCCGAACCACGGCGCAGCTCACCGTCCGAGCTCAGAGACAGCCGACCGGCTGGGATGTGCAGTCGCCTGGCACGAGCGCACTCCACCTCCATCTGGTTCTCTACTCTCACCTCCTCTGCCTCAGCAGCAGTGCTGGGCTCCGGGCACACAGGCTCAAGAGGACACGGGCCCGCTCTGGGAGTTCTCAGTCAGTCGTCCATCTAGTCAGCAATGAGTGTTTGAGCCCCTCTTATGTGTCATCCCTGTGCTGCTGTAACAAGTAACCACAGCCTAGGTGGCTGAAAGCAGGGACGCTATCGTCTCTGTTCTGGAGGCTGGAAGTCCGGGATCAAGGTGTCAGCAGGGCTGGTTTCTTTAGTGGCCCCGCTCCTTGGCTTGCAGATGGCTGTCTTCTCCCTGTCTCTTCACATGGCTGCGTGTCCCTGCATATCTCTGTCCTAATTCCTTTTTCTTATAAGGACACTGGTCAGATTGGATTAGGGCACACCATTATGACCTTGTTTTACCTTAATCACCCCTTTAAAGGCCCTGTCTCCAAATACAGTCACATCCCGAGGTGCATGGGGTTAGGACCTCAGTGTGTGAATCTGGGGGGACACAATTCAGCCCATCGCATTGGGAAGATGAATGCGTCTCCCAAGCATTTGTAACTTGGCAGCCCTCACCAAGCTGTGCAGGGAAAGGGTGTGGTGCTGTGAGAGTATAGAGCAAGACTGACTTAAGTCTGGGGTTAGGAAGGCTTCCTGTGGCAGTGGCAGGGTACAGGGCCCTGGAGGATGAGTAGGAGCCCTTCAAGCAGAGTAGGGGCAGTGTCCCAGGCAAGGAAGGGCCTGAGCAGAGCTCTGAGGCAGAAGATATCGGCATCTTCAGGGATAACTGGGCCCAGGAAACTGGAGGGCGATGGGGGATGGGGACGTGGGCGGGCAGGGGCCACCATGTGGGGTCTGGTGAACCCCAGGGGGCTGTTCATCTCTACCCTAATGCAGAGAGGAGTTGTTGGAGAGCCTGTGGTGGGCGTAACATCAGATTTCCATTGCCAAAGATCCCTTTTTTTTTTTTAGATTTTATTTATTTATTTGACAGGGAGAGACACAGCGAGAGAGGGAACACAAGCAGGGGGAGTGGGAGAGGGAGAAGCAGGCTTTCCGCCGAGCAGGGAGCCCGACACGGGGATCAGGAATCATGACCTGAGCTGAAGGCAGACACTTAACGACTGAGGCACCCAGGCGCCCCGCCAAAGATCCCTTGATGCAGTGTCATCTTCCTACCAACCCTAAGAAGGAGTGTTGTCACCCCCGTGTCACAGATGAGGCTCGAAGAGCCATGCCCCACCCCACTCCTCTCCCACCCCACGCACATGCTCTTCCCAAGTCCCATGAGAGAGGTACTGCTGATGGGGCAGGAGGGTGTACATGGAGCGGGCTGGGAGCCAAGGTGCCAGGTGATCCTGTACTCTGCTTTCCCAGACAGGAACCACAGCTCTTGGCGCCCCCCTAGGGTGTCATGGCCTTGTTCTCACCATGTCCGGAAGGATGGGCACAGGTCTACACACAGCAGAAAGGTAGCTCTTCGGTCCCTGCTGCCCAGGCATTGCTGCTGGCCCCGAGCATAGGCACAGGCGTGCACCTGGACCCCCAGTGTGGATTCTTACCCTGCAAGGCAGAGTCCTGACCTCTTTCCACGGGCCTAGCTCACAGATGCTGCAAGACTGCAGCACCATAGACCAGTCCTCAGCCCTGAATCCAGGAACTGGAACCAGCTGCTTGCTTATGTCCCTGTCGAATGGTACAGGGAGGGAGACTAAGCCTTGGAAACGAGGCCCCAAGACAAGCTTAGCACCATGGCTGGAACCGTGCCTGTCACCTGCCTGGCCGTATCCCTGGCTCCATCAGGCACCCAACAAAGCCAGCGCGACAGGAAGATTCCCTTGTCCTGGTGCCTCACCCCATCAGGAAGGGAAGGCAGCCCTGCACCAGCTGCTCTCCCGTGGGCCTGCCCTGATGGGAGCCGCTGGCAGCTCAGGCGAGCTCTGGAAACGGGAGTTAGAGCTGGGCCCCCAGCTGCCTGCATTTGTGGGCCTGATGGTCCCTCGTCCCTCCCTCAGCTGGGAGAGCTGGGCCTCCGGGACTTGCCATGGCACAAGTTCCATGCACTTTACAATGTCCGCGTATGGCCCTGCTGCCCTTGGGCTGGGCCGGGACGCTGCTGCCACCCAGCCCAGACCCTGCTCCCATCTCCAGCTGTAGCGGCTTAATAAGCCTATGGTGCCGGAAGTGCCTCCTGTGTAAACAAGACTTGATGAAGTTTTCTGCCTTTTGCTTTTAAGAAAGAAGCGTTTCAGAATCAACTGTCCATGTTGTAGATAGTGATCCCCGGGTACAGTAGCTCAGCTAAGGGCGTTTGGGGCAGCTCACTGCCTTCAGAGTCGCTGTTTGCATTTGATGAACGTGGCTGTAATGATCCATTCTTGGGGTGCTGGAAGGCTTAGGCCAGTGTACAAAGATGCCCAGATCTGCCTGCCTTGTGCTGGCACCCAGGCCTGGAAACACAGGCCCTTCCAGGTGGGGGCTGCAAGGCTGACGCTGCCATGTCCCAGCGGACAGACACCGCTCAGCTCCACGCTGATGTTGCTGGACTGCAGCACGGCCATGTGATCAGATCTTCCCATTTTTCAAGAGAAACTGAGGATCTGGGTTTTTACGTGAAATCTCCCAGTTTTCTGACGGGGCCATCATATCTGGCCTCTGTTGGGGCCAGGTCCTTGATGCGCTGCCTCTCCATCCTCCTGCAGCCCCCATCCCATTTCCCTGAAGGGTACAGTGAGGCTTGGAGGAGCTAGATGACCCGCCCAGCAGACCCTGGAGTCCCCAGCAGAGTTGGGCATTTCTCATGGTCACCGTTCCGTGGCGAGGCTTCTGGAAACCCAGCAAGAAAAAGTGAAAACTCGTCTTGGTGCCAAAGGGAGGGGCCACGAGAAGTCCTGAGGTTGTGGGGATTGTCGTGTTCCCATAAATAGGCCCTCGCACAATAGGCCATTAGTTGCGTGTTCCCTCTGGGGTTTGAAGTGAAACTGGTTTTCTTTTCCTTTAAAATGTGCTCTCCCCACCCACCCACCCAGTCGCAACTGTAGACTCTGGCGCAGATTCCTGGGCAACCTCAGTAACCTGTCCTTGGGGCTTCATCAGAGTTCTTAGCTGGCTGCCTCAAGAGTGGCCCCTGCCAGGCCCAGATTGACTTTTACTGAAAGATACTGGCAGGACTGAGGCTGGTGCATGCTTGGCATTTCCTGCCCCCTCTAGGAGGTGGAAGCGGGGGACCTTCAAAGAACAAGAGCTTTGGAGTCGGCTAGACCTGAGTTGGAATCCTGGCTAGAATATTAACCTTTCAGGGCCTTGGTGTCTTCATCTATAAGATGGGTTATTTTGAGGGTTCCCCTGCCCAACCTTTCAAATACTTTCACCAGAATTAAAAGTTGGGAGAATAGTTTATTGAATATGCATATTCCCTTGGATTTCACGCTTGTTGACATGTTGTCACCTTGGTTTTCTGTGTGTGCTGAACCATTGGAATGTTAGACCTGGAACACCAGTGACACTGGAGTACGTCAGCGCATGCCCCCGGGAACAAAGGCATCCTCCTATACAACCACAATACGATTCTCTCTCGAGAAACTCAAAGTCCGTCTAAGACACAGCCCACTTTCAGATCCCTCCAGTTGTCCCAATAATGTCTTTTAAAACTTCTCCCTGATGGAGAATTCTGGGGAGGCTCACACCCTGCATTTGGCTGTCACGCCTCCAGGGGTTTTGGAAGAGTCCAACTTATCTGTTTCCCACATGCGCTCTTTGGGTCAGTCTGCTATTTCTTCATGACTGGGTTCAGGTGGTGCATTTTTGGAAGGAACCCCACAGAGGCGCTCTCATGTCCTTCTTAGTGCATCACCTGGGATGCATGTGACATCAGTTTGCCCACCGTGGGTGATAGAATTGTGTGGCTGGTGAAGGTGGTTGTCAGCAGGATCAAGGAAGAGATGGAGACAGCCCATGGCCCAGAGATAGCTGGTGTGAAGGCGGCTCAGGGCCGCACAGCTGCTGAGCTGTGGCCTGCGTGGAGGAAGGACACCAGGAAGTCCCTTTGGAAGTCAAGGTTGAGGCCCTGGTCTGGCAGCAGTGAGGCAGAACTGGCTCTATGGGGCCCAATGTAGGAGTGTCCTGCCCCTTTCCCACGGCCCTGGGCAGGCTAAGCCAGGGCCTGTGCAGGGAGGAGCTGCTTCTTCCCAATGCCTGTAGAGTCCTCTGTCTTCATCTGTCTCTGTCTCTGTCTGTCTCTCTGTCTCCCTCCCTCCTTTGCTCCAGCTGTGGCCCTCTCCTGTGATTAGCATCAGCCCTGAACACAGGGAACTGGTTTCTGCCCCTCCCCAGGGGGGCACAAGTATGGCAGAGATGACCACAGAAAGTTAAGAAGCATGACAGGGGCCCTACATGCCATGGGGACAGGGAGGATGGGTGACCACTCTTTTCCAGAGTGGGCCTGGAGTTTCCACAGATACAGTGAGTCTTGAGCTGGCTTGAAGGTACAGGGGTTTTCCCAGGTAGAGAAAGGGAGGAAAGGCATTCAGGACACAGGGAACAGAGTATGCTAATGCACAGAGGCTAGAAGGAGTTTGGCATACTCGCTTCTTCTAGTGTGTGGGACGTTGTTCTAAATGCATTATATGTTACTAATTCATTTAGTTTGGTGTGTTTAAAATGGTGGTTTTGGAACAGTTTTTTCAAAGCAGTGGAACTTTTTTCCCCAAAGTCTTACATGTCTTACACAGTTGAGCCCCTGGAGATCCTTCTTGCTATTCACCTTCAGTCCCCAGCCTGAGGCCCTGAAGCCCATGCTTGACATCTGGCCTTTGTCAGGTCAGGCTTCCTCGGTGTCAGCACTGCTGACATTTGGGGCTGGGTTGTTCCCTGTAGTGGGGGCTGCCCTGTGGAATGTAGGATGTTTAGTGGCATCCCTGGCCTCTGCTCACTGGGGGCCACTAGCACACCATGCTACCCCACCCCACCTTCCCTCTCCCATTGTAACAACAAAAAATTTCTCTTGACATTGCCAAATGTCTCCTGCAGGGCAAAATCAGCCCCCCTCCCCAGTTAAGAACCACTGGTCTAAGTAGATGGTAGAAGCCACAGTGGGTGGTATGCAGGCAGGGACACAGTGGGAAAGCTCTCCCAGGCAGCTGGTTGGAGAGTGAGAGACGAAGGCCCCAAGCCTGGGGCAGTGAGTATGTGGAGAGCAGGGCAGGGGGCAGGGCGGACAGGCTGCGGTGACTCCACACCTGCTGGGTTCAGAATAAGGAGGAGTAGCAAGGGGCACCCCGAACAGACTCCACCTCAGCCTCCTCTGGATACCGTGTGGCCAGCAGGGTGGGCCTCAGGAAGGCCTCAGGTCACAACCCACTCAGCCCAAGCATCTGCACTGTCTCCACACAGCAGTGCTGGGCCTGCTTCCCTAAAGCCTTGTCTTCTGGCATGTCCTCTGGGCGCTGGGGTAATGGAGGCCCCTGAGATCTGGACCCAGCACTCTTGAAGGGAGGGAGAGACTTTTTCCAGCTTGACATGTGCCAGGAACACAGCACCTCTACCTGGATTCTTACAAGTTGAGTGAAACTTCTTTGAGAAATATTTCTCGTTGTTTAGCACTCTCTAAAACTTTCCAGTTTTTTACAAGTTTGTGAGTTTAGGGGAAATTCGTATTTTTCCATATGAATTTATGCTGCCTGAGTAAAATCATCAGAGTTAACCGATTATTTGCTTTAATGTTTCAGGCAGTGCTAAGGGGAACTTTTGTGATTGGCTAAGTACTGTCTCTCCAGAAAGCCTTAATATAACAAACAACCAGCAGTCTTAAATACCTGAAAGAAAGTCTCAGAAATCAGAAGCCAGCCCCACATCCTATCACAGAACAATCTTGGCTCAGGCAATTCTGCCAGATCTCGTGTCTTAATCCCCAGTGCCCTGGACTGCCGTGGCAGCTGGTCATGCGCCCCAAACCTTGAGACCTTGAAGGACACGTGTGAGTAACAAGAACCGCCCTGCGCATTAGTTCTCCTGTGTTCCAAATTTACCACGTTAACTGAAGCACTTAACACATATTCAGAGAGCCTTGGTAATTATTGTTATTAATGAAGGGGTTTGGCTGGCCTTCCCAGCCAAATGCTGGAGCACAGAAAAGCCTGTGACCAGAGGGCCAGGCATAGCGCAGACTGATACAGGCTCGGCCGCTGGCCGGTATTCAGCCCTTGCCCTGTGCCAGACTCTGGTCCTCGATGCTTTACATAATTTACGCGATTGCGTTTTTGCAAAGCCCTTGGAGTTGGGAACTATTCATAGGTTAATCGCTTGCCCTGGGTCTTACACTTGGACAACCCTCTGACTTTGGTGGCCACAGTACGCACAGCCCTCCCGGGAGAGACTGCGCTCAGGACAGAAGGGAACCAGCCCAGCTCACGCTTCTGCAGGTCATCCGCGCAGGCGCTGAGCGTTGTAGCTGTGAGGTCAGCGCTCACCCGGGGTTGCTGCTGCCGTGGCTGCCACTCCAGCAAACCGCGGAGCTCTCCCCGGGCTCCTTCCGGTCAGCGGGTGCACCTGGCGGGGGCAACACTGGTCACCGCACCAGTACGAGCCGTTGGAGAGCCGCCCCAAGGCTAGGGATTTGGTGGCCAGAGTCTCACTTGGGCTCCGTGGTATAGATGTCTCGATGAGGCCCTGCACGGGTCACAGAGCTGGTCACTGGAGGGGTAGCTAGGTCTGACTGCAAAGAGAACTGGGAGGCAGCAGGATGTAGGATTCCAAGGGGTGTAGAGCCAGGCCGGCCAGAGCAGGGACAGAACCTGGCACCCAGTGTGTACTCCTGGGGCTCACCTCGCTCTTGCCCTCATTCTCCCCTGGGACCCTCTCACCAGGCCACACAACCACCACCAGGCCACACAAGCAAGTCATCCCATTGGCTTGCTTAGGCAGCTCCTGTCCCCAGGGAGCCACCCGTGGCTCACATAGAGCCCAGCCCTGGGCCAGGGGGGGCTATTGCTGCCTGCTAGTGAGTCAGGTACTTATGGCTCCTAGCTGAGGCTCCTGTGGCCCCATGTTTGTTTAATTATGGCTCAAAGGTCATCTCCAGACAGCTCTCCTGGTAGGACTGGGTCACTTCTGGATGGGAACAACCAGAAAGACCCAGACGCCATGTGTTAATCCTAAACCAGTTCTCACTCATTGTAAAAGTTGCATGGTCTCAGAGAGAAAGCTTAAAAATCTGGAGAAAAAAATGCCACCCAGAGTCTGCTCACTCAGTGGCATCCCAGTAGACTTCTGGTTACATCTCCATCTAGGACTTCTTCAGGTATTATTTGGTGTGGGCAGAAAGAGCCCAGGGTCAAGAGTGAGAGTTTAAGCGCCCCCTGTCATTAACGGCTGAGACACCGGAGGAGCTCCTCTGCCTCCCTGGGCTTGCGTCTCTCCTGTGGAGGAGGGTGGCAGAGGGAGCGGCGTGGAGCTGCGTGTGTGAAGAAGCCGGCTCAGAGTTCCATGTAGAGGAGAGGTTCGGTCAGCGATAGCGCTGTCGTGTGTGGTAGTGCAGCGCTCACCTGGAGCACCCCGGGTCTTCCCTTGGGGTCATCTGTCCTAAGAAGCTCTTCGTGCTGGTGCTCAGCCTCCCCGGCCCGCGCTCCCAAAGGCTGTGTGGTGCTGTGCTGTGGAACTGTCCCGCAGTTATTTCCCCGTCTCCCTCCTGTTAGGTACCTACGTGTTTTCTCATTTTTCCTATTGTAGCTAACATCTGAAGTCATTTTTGAATTTTTGCCTTTCTCATGCATTGGGCTTCAAATTTGGGCCTTTCTGTCTGTGGACGCTTCCTTAGTCTCCCATAAATTAGTTTGCATGAGCAGATGAGGGGCGACTCAGGGAGACCCCATCCCAGTGCCTGGCAGGAGTGGGGGCAAGTATATATAAGCTGAATAGGGGCATGACAGAAGTTGGCCAAGACGTGCGAGTTCCTTCAGTGTTTGTGATTCAGTATCAGCTAGAATTTTTAGATGTAGGCATGGAAAACACTTCTATATGTTCTGTATTTTGCTTATAACAATGTCATTTAATTGACTTCACCACAAGTCTGAAGGGAGATCCTATTATAAAATTAACAGTTACTGAAATTTTCATTTTACCAGTGAGGAAACAGAAGCACAGAGAGGTACAGGAACATGCCCAAAGTCACACAGCCATGGAGCCCCAGCACTGGGATTGGAATCCAGGCCATCTGGTTCCAGGGTCCTCGCTCTTCTCCCTCTGCTCCCCACCTCCAACAGTTCACCCTCTCATCTACCCTCTCCACCTGGCCTGATTTCAGGGCCCAAGGTGAATTCCAGAAGTTCCAGTTTTGGCTTGACCCCCTCTGGGGCAGCTAAAGGAATGCCCTGGATCTCAGTTTTCCTATATAAAAATGGGGAGTGTTCCCTACCTTTAGGGTTGTGATGGGTAAGTGAGAAAATGTATATAACGTGCCTGGATCCTGTTAAAGGTCAATAAATCTGAGTTTCCTTTCCTCTCCACATGGGCAGAGGGACAGACAGTCACTTGGGGTGTCAAGCATAGGATACCATCTTTAGTATTTGTGTTTAGTGAACTTTAGTATTTGTGTTTCTCAGGAGATTGGTAAATGTACTAACTCTTCAGATGACCTCTTCTGGCATCTGGCTGTTGGGTAAGCGCTCACTTCTGTGGCTTCTGTCACCCCTGCTTACCGTGATCGGCAGAGTCCAGGCTCCTGGAGTAGAGTCCAGGCTCGTTAGCATGGCATTTGCCTTCTTCCCACCCTGCCTCCCGCCAGCCTTCTCCTCCACTCCTGCCCTGTCTTGGCCATAGGCTGCCCTTCAGCCCTTCATTGGACTGCAGTGGCTGTCCCTCATTCTGCTATTTGCACAGGGTCCCCTGGGCTCAGCTTAGATGCCACCTCCTGTCTGCCATCCCCGCCTTCCTCCTGCAATACCACGGTCACCTCTCCCCACAGACAACTCTGGATCCCAGCTGCATCCACCTCTGGCACACTGCTGTCCAGGGAGCAAGTCAAGGGGGAGGTCTTTGTCTTTGCTGTCTTTGTCCATGGGCCGTGTGTGCTGATTGCTCATTGTTGAATGAACGGGCGAGTGAACATGCTGGTGATGCTCCAGGCGGTCACCTGGGTGGGATTGCGAAATGGACTAGTTGAAGTCTCCGTTGCAGGTGACTGAACTTTAACTCATTGACCCATGTGCCTAAAAAAGTCCAGCGGTAGTGCTGTGTTCCAGGCGTGGCTTAGCTCCTCGGGCTCAGCCCTCCCCTCCCCCAGGTGGCTGCCCCCTGGTAGGCTCTCCCATCAGTGGTCTTCCCAGCTGCAAGTCAAGTGGGGAGAGAGAGAGAGATTCTCTTCCTGGTAGTCCCACCAAAGTAGAGCCCCACGGCCATCCCCAAACCAGCACCCTGGCTGAAGACGTGCACACGACCACTGACCAGCCTGCGTCATGGCCCCTCCTAGCCCCAGGGGTGGACCCTGCTTCCCCAAGGAAGACCAGGGGCTGTTGCAAGAAGCAGCAGAAACAACAAGTGTTCGCTGCGAGCAGGTATGCCCAGTGATGGTGCCAGGCTGTCCTCACACTGGAGTGGCCTTCCCTTCACCCCTGACCTCTGCTCAGCCTCAGGAGAGTGGGAGGTACCCTTTGCAGGGCCCCTTTAGCATCCTGGTAAAGGTACTAACTCTTTCCCTGGGCCCCTGGACTGCTGTGGCCTCTTGCCAATCTCCCTGGGCACCTCCCCCAGGCTGAGGGCCCCAACTGAGTCTCCCTGTGTCCCCAGCACCCCATGCAGGAAGCTCCGACTAAGCTCTGTTTTGTCAGGTCCATGCATGTTGGGCTTTGAAAGAACCATGTCCCCTCAGCTGTTGCAAACCTTCCCTCTCCCCAGTCACAATGACTGGCCCAATTGCAAGGATAATGTCATTTATTCTCATCAGCCCTGGCACACTGACTTGTGAGGTGGAAAAGCCGTGAGGATATCACAGTCTGCCAATTTGCCTAACGAGGTCTCAGAAGTCTTCAGTAGACTGGGCAATATTTGTGACTCTTAAGAAACAGGACAGAATTTCCCATTAGAACCCGTGGAGGGTATAGGTGATTGTTCTGGCCCTAGACCACCCTACTGGCCTCCTCCTGTCCCAGCAGAGACACACCCTCCCACACACAGGGTCTGTTTCCAAATGTTTTAGGTGGTTTGAAACAAAATCATGGACTGTTTTTTTAAAACCTAAAAGTAATCGTGCTCTTCATTCAGGGAAATTCTCATTTAAAGAAAAGTAAAAAGAAGGGTAACAGGTCTCCCATAGTCCCATCATTAATATTTTCACTTGGTTTCCTCTGCCTTTTCTCTGCAAAGACTGCTTTTTATGTAGCTGAGATGATACGGTGTCTATAGTTTTGTATTCCAATTATTTTCAATCAATACTATTATGTAAGCTTTACTCCCTCTTGTTATGTTTTACTCTGTAGTCTTCAGGGGTTGAGCAGGGCCTTGACCAAGAGCCTGGGTCCTGGCCTTAGACCAGAGCTTGGCCCACAATCCAGCACCTTCACTTACCACGTCTGTAACCTTGGGGAAGTGACTGGGCCTCTCCAAGCCTTGGTCCCCTCCTCCGTAGAATGAGGAAAACGGGTGTGCCGGACGTGGGATGCTCCACGATGTAAGTGCACATTTTAAACTGTGCAAGCATGTATTATGCTCAGCACAGGGCCCGGCACACTTTGATACACAGTAAACCTCGCTGCTATCACTGTTACGGTGCCTGTCAGCTCAGTGATGGTGTGACAGCAGGCCCCACCCCCACCCTGGAGCAGGACATCTGTTGCACGTTCGTTTGGGTGTTCACAACTGCTTGACCATAAACAACACTGCTGGCAACATCTTGGTGTGTACATCTCTTTAAATACAGGATGCTTTTCTTAAGATGGATTCTCAGAAGTTGTTCTGATTTTTAAAGAGAAAATGCTATCTGTAAACATTTAAAATGTTCTTGAAAGTTCCTGACAGTGATTTCCAAAAGTGGCCCGTCATTTTATATTCCTGTCAGCCCTGTGTGAGGGCATCTATCTGTTCTTCACCACCACACCAGCGTAGCCTGCCCCCAGGTCATTTATCCTTGCTATTTTTGACACGTGGAAAATGGCATCTCATGGTAACTATTTTGCCATATCTAGGTTTCTTTAAAGAGATCTAGAAAAGAAGGTAAGGGAGAAGCGGGTGCAGTTCACAGCTCAGCATGCTTCCAAAGATCTGCCAGAATTCTCTACTTTGGCCTCCTACCCTGGGGTCTGAGTACCTCTTAGATTCTGACCTTCAGATCCCCAGTGTAAACTCTGTCTCTACAAGGCCCTGTGCAGGCGTCTACCCAGACAGACGGCCCTTATTCCACCGTGGCACCCACATCTCTGGTCCAGAGGTCTATCTCACCCAACGCAAATCCTTTGGTGCCAGGTGCTGAGTCCTGAACCCAGAGCTCCTGCTCTGTCCTCAATTGCTCAGTCCCCAGGCAGGCCAGCTGCATCATGGGTAGGCAGCTTCATCACCCCTCTGGCCAGGGCCGTGGAGAAGGTCTGTCTGAGACATTGCAGGAGGGAGCCAAGGACTTGGGGCAGGGGGCTTCTGAGTCCTTAAAGGATGAATCACCCTTTGCAAGACTCAACGATCACCTGTGAATCCCCTGAGGGCAGGGTCCGTGTTAGGTCTATGCATTTGTACATCCCCGGAGCCCTGCACTGCCTGAGGAAAGCAGGCAGGCTGGCACACCTGGCCAGTTGGGAGGCACAGAGGGAGGCAAGGGGGCTTGGTGTGAGGCGGGGGGTGGGGGGGGGTGCTGCCCGGGGCTCACTGCCAGGCACCAGACAGCCACTGAGGGGGTTGGGCAGAGGAGGCCAGGGTCTGAGGTATGTTCGAGGATGATGATGGTGCTGGTGCTCCAAGGGGGCTGGCAGACTGTCGGTGGGAGCCCCTGAGAGTTCACAGGAAGCATGGCAAAGCAGGCACAGGGCAAGGGGTTCAGGCACCCCCTGTGTCCCAAGCTCCATCCAGGCCAGCTGCTGGTCCAGCTGATAGCTGACTCCCCCATGGAGCGGACTGTCCCCAGCTCTCCCCACTTCAGCCCCACAGGGCAGTCCAAAGCCAACTTTGTCAGGGGCAGCTATGGACAGCCCCGAGTGACCCCGACGGGAGGGTGAGCTCTGCCCTAGTCTCGGGCACTCACTGGGTTGTGCTCCACACAGCAGGCCGGCCGGCCAGGGAGACTCTGGAAAGCGCTTAGCTGGGAGAAAAGAGAGTTGAGGAGAGGTGAGGGGTGAGAGCAGAGCCTTCAGAAACTCCCTATAAAAATGAAAACAAGCCATCCGTCTTCCTCACTGGCGTCTTACCCCGACAGTGGCCTTTATGGATCTTGCCCCATGTCTGTGGGGAAGGCGGCTCTGAAACCTAACCCTGCGGCAAACTAGCTGCTGCCAGCCCCCCGCTTTCTAAGAGGGACCGCCCCTGACAAGGGCCAGCGTCTCCTAGAAGCCATCCTGATGGAGGAGGACCATTCACCAAGAGCAGAGAGCACTTCGGGGGTGTCTTTTTTTTTCCCCAAACGAATGACCAACCTCCTCCCCCTTTGGCCATTGAAGCATTTCAAAGCAATTGTAAAAATTATATGAACCCCATCGAAGAACTGTTACAACAATGTTTATACCCAGTGTTTGAAACAAAGACAATGATATTATAAATAATTGTAGATGATGAAGATAGGCAAGGAAAAATAACATCATTAAAAGAATTTTACAAGACGGACCGTTCACAAAGATAGATGGAGTAACACAATACGTTAAAAATATCTGCAATTAACATAAACACAGCGCAGTGGACAGAAACCATCTGCCAGCCAGCCTCCCCCTGGGCATGGTCCCCTGTCCTCCGCACGGAATGCTACCAGGGGCTTCTCACTGTGGCCATAGTAAGAATGGGGTCTCCAGGAAGAGGTCCTCTGGCGTATGTGCCCCAGCAGCACACAGAGGCTGACCCATTTTAGAAGGACGTTCACAAACAGAAGGGAAACTGAGGACTGAGGAAGTCTCTTGGGGTCCTAGAGCTTCCTCCAGGAACCCTGCCCTGACCCCAGGTGAGGTTGAGCCTCATCAGCTGTCCCCGTGGCACCCAGTGCTGCTTAGCTTTGACGCTGCCTTGTTTCCCCAGGATGAGAATAGGTCCCATGGCTACTGGCGCTCCTCAGGCCGGGTGTGTAGGGAGCTGGCGGGGGGAGGCGGGGATGGCTCTTGTAGTAGCCGGTGCCAGAGGCTCGGCTTGACTCAATCACAGTCGCTTCATGCCATGCGCATGTGCCCAGCCAGCTCTGGGGACAGCGGTCTGAGACTGGCTTCGCTCTCCCCACTGGGCACATGAAGAAACTGAGGTCCGAGGAGCACAGCTCGTGACCTCACAGCTCACATCCCTACACCTTTTCTCCTTTTCATCAGTATTCGATTTTCTTAAAAAAAGAAAAAAAATTTCTTTGTAACCCTGAAAAACTTGGGCCATACAGAATAAAATGGACAGCCCTGAAACCAGCAAGATCAAACAGATGTGAACGTCTGTCACATGCTTCAAATCTCTCACAGTCCCCCTCTCTTATTTTAAGAAATAGAATATTACCAATAAAGTGAAAGCCCCCCACCCCCCTCAGCTGGGGATCTCGTGCCCATGTGCGTCTTTGTGCTCTGCCTCCATGCAACTGCATCCAAACAGTGTCAATGGTTTCTGTGTGTTTTCAGTCCTTACCTGCGTGGTCTCACACTGAACCAAGTGTTGACCGACCAGCTGCTGTTCTAGTCTGCAGTTCTCGGTGACTTGTCTGACTGCTGTATGTTACCCATAGTCTGAATGCACCATGGTGGGTGCACCTGTCACCTGTCTAGGACAGGTGGGCCATTTCCACCCTTCCCCTCTGCTGAGCAGCATCAGAGCATTTCTGTAGGAAGGCACAGGGAAGTGTGGTTGTGTGGTCCTAGAATGTATACAGCTGCAGGTGGCATGAGGCCCGCCAGCCTCCTCTCTGCCCTCACCCCACCAGCCCCTGCCTTACCCCGCTCGACATTTCTTGCCAGTGAAGGAGGCAGTCATTGGGTTTTTGGAGCAGCTTTCTCCCCAGACGGTTGGGTTCAGCCTGGTTTCTCGGAAGCCCAACGTCGGCCCTAACTATCAGGACTTTGTGGGAATCCCTCCAGCCTCCCCAGGAGAGCAGAACTGGGGGTTCTCATCAGCTCTTGGAGATGAAGGGAAACCTGTGTGTGCAATTGGAAATCGGTCTCCCGGTTTGCTCCGTCCGATTTCTGCCAAAGGCCATTTCCCATCTGTAACCTTCCTGGTGGCCGCTTCATAGATCTGGAACCTGGCGCATTACGTAAAGGAGGAGAAGTGTGTGCAAATGAGGTGAGCTGGGATCTGGAAGCACCTGTCCGAGCCAGGCATGTAGCTGGCCCTCCTCCACCTGAGTGCTCATCCTCTTTGTTGTTAGAAAGGGCATTGATGTTTGCTGCAGACTGGCCACAGGCAGGGGGCGATTTCTCTGAGGCAAAAGTTGGTTTGGGCAAGGCGAGGCTGTGACATGAGGCCTGAGCAGTGTCAGGCTTGGCCTCTAGTAGCCCGTCCAGGACAAGTGGGGACCTTGGGGAACCACGTGCATTGCACCTCCAGGCTCTAGAGTCCAAGGCTTGCTCATTCAGTGTTGTTCACCTCTTCTGTGCTACACCTTTGGCTCAGGCTGGGGACTCAATGGCAAGAGAAATCGCTTTGTCCCTGCCTTTCTAGAGCTCAAAGGGGTAGTCAGATGGCCCTGAGGTAGCACGTGCTTCCAGACAGATGGGCACCACAGAGGAAGAGAGCTGGTCTGATAGGAAAAGGGTAGTTTCGTGGGGTTTGATAAAACCCAGAGGACTTTAGATGACGCAGCATTATAGCAAGGGGGTCTGTGCAAAAGCCCTGAGGTAAGTAAGGCAATGAACAGCCGGGTGAGGAGGCCCAGTTGACTGGGCCTAGGAGCAGGAGTGAGCCGTGGGAGATTCAGTGAGAGTGGATGGCACGTTAACTCATGCCAGGGCCTGGTGTGGACTTTGTCCATAGTGTCAGGACAGGAGAAACCACTAGAGACAGGCCTGAGCATTTGTCTCTGTGGGGCCACTTCCTAGGGGTCCTAACAGTCATGTCCCCAGATTGTTATGAAGAATAAAGCCCCTGGCAGTCTTTGGCCTCCTGGTAAGCCCTCTGGGTTGCCACGGGAAAGAAATCTAAGACCTCAAAGCAGAAAGCTCCCTTCAAACTCCTGGACCTTGAGGTGCCTCTCCTGGGGAAATAGGGTGCCAGCTGGAGGCTGGACCTGAGGCCTTGTGCCTGCCGGAGGTAGACACTGTAGCTGAGAGCCAAAACACATGGCTGAGGAGGAGGCAGTGTACCCAGAGCTGAGATGCTGGCAGCCTTGACCAAGCCGCGAGATGCAGGACCCTGCAGACTGAGCCGGCTCCGAGAGAGACAGCACTGCCCGCCCTCCGCTCCCATGCCCCATCCCCACCTGAGAGAACGTGGAGCAGCAGGACATTGTGCGGGCTGTGTGTGTGTGTGCAGATGTATCTGAGTCTGTGTGTCCACAGGTGTGAGCGTGTGTCTGTGTTGGTAAGCATGAGTCTGTACCGGTGAGCGTGAGTCTGTGCCCGTGAGAGAGTGTGTGTGTGTGTTGTTTTTTTCACAGAAGGGAGGTGAGTGAGAGGCCAGCTTCCTGACAGGGCAGTTATAAAACATTCATAAAACTTTTATTGGACTTGCCACCCTTCCAGATAAATATTTTTCGATTTTATGGGCTTGTTTTAGGGCCCTGAGCTTAATCACGGCTTTGTAGCGGCCTTTAAAAAAAATTAAATATTGTTTTGGCAAAAGGAGCCCCCTTTCCCCCACCCTGCCAAAGGCAGCCTGCACTCTGAGCTCATAAATTCCTGCCACTCTCAACTCTTGCCCTTTCTCCCTCTGTGTCCTCACAGCCATACTAGGATGAATCTGAAAAAAAAGAGTAAAGAGGGAGGGAGAAAGAGAAGAAAAAAATAACTCCTCCCCCCCTTCCTGCTGCCCCACACCCCTCCCCAGCCTCGTTGTTGGAGGGGCACGGGCCCAGTTCACGGCCGCCGGCAGAGGGTGCAGATGGGCACCGCCTGCTTCCTCCCTCAGAGGGGCAGCTGCCGTGGCTGGTGAGTGTGAGCTGTGCCCAGCTCCCGGCCCCCACCTCCTCACAGCCCCCTCCTCCAGCCACACCAGCCTCCTCCCTGCCCCATGAGGTCCTGAGTGAAACCCCCACAGACTCCCCCATCAAATGTTTGCTGCCGGCTCCTTCTGGTCCTTGGGGCCTCAGACCAGCCTCCCCAAGCGCCCATCCAAAATAGCACCCCCACCCTGGGCCCAGTGCCGTCCCTCTTTGCTTTGTTGCACTTCCTTCACAGCACTGTCTAAAATGTTCTCCTTCATTTATGTGGTGGTTACATAAGTCTGTCCCCCTTGCAAACATAACCTATACACTGCTGTGTCCCCCACAGTAAGTACTCAAAAGAGATTTGTGCCCTGCGCTGAATGAATGGTACGTGGTAGACGCCAGGGTGGTAGTGTTTGAGGTGTAAGAATAAAAATGATGAATATCGTTTAGACCTCGCTTTGTGCTGAACACTGTTCCAAGTGCTTTATATTCTATTAACTCACCTGCCTTACAGCCACCCTGTAGTATAAGTTCTAGTACTGTCCCCACTTTTCAGATGAAGACACTGAGGCATAGAGAGAGTCCAGTGTTCTGCATGAAGCCACACAGCTGACCTGAGCCCACACGGGGCTTTGGGTCCTGGCAGTCTGAGTGTATAGCCTGAGCTCTGGCCGTCACACACAATTGCTGGGGGAGAACAAGAATGAGAGCCAGCAAATGTCCTTCACGCCAGCGCAGCCTGTACTGAGCCCTGTCCAGCCGGCGTCAGCCAGCACTTGGGCTAGAAGTGCTGGGGCTGCAGGTTAGGGGTGGGGGCGCTCAGAGGCTTATCCTGCCGGATCGTCAATTCGGGGCCTACGGGGGACAGCAGGTCACAGAAATGAGGGAAGCCAGTCTCAGGTGAAAGAAGCAGTGCTTGGCAGTGATACAAAGTAGCTGGTGGGCCCACAGTGCAGGCAGGCCTGCCGCGCCCCACTGCTGCAGGGTGGGAATGTGAGGACAGGTCCTCTGGCTTTGCAAGACAAACTAGAAATTCAGAATTGCATGTCAAATGTCCCGAGTTCGAAGGTGAGTGAGTCATTCGACTATTTCAGAAATCCTCTGGAGGCTGGTTTCTGCTCTCAGGCTGGCATTTTTCTTTTTGGTCTCTAATGAGAGTGTGAGCCCCAGGAAGGAGGGCCTAGGTGCCTCTGTCTGCGGGCACAGGGAGAAGCAGTAGCCGGGCTAGCTCGAGGGGAAGCCTTCTCGGAGGAGGTGGCACTGAGCTCAGCCTTCAAGGAGGGTGGGAGTGATGGTCTGGGGTAAGGAAGTTCCAGGCAGAAAGAGCCATGGCTATGCTCAGGAGAGGGGGCACTCTTGTTGCCCAAAGCACATGGGCTGTTGGGGGCGTACTGGACAGGGCATGGGATGCCTTGATACCTGAAGAGGTCAGGGATCCCCCTGATGGATGGTGGGTCCATGAAGAGTCTTTGGCAGGAGTCTGATGAAGCCTCGCACACACACGCACACACACACATGCGCATACCAGTGGCTCGCTGGGAAAGAGTAGAGGGTGTAGGACCTGAGGCAGCTGGAGGCCCCCTGTGCATGCAGCTGATGCCGGAGAGGGGATGTGCCCAAGGTTAAGAACTCGTTAAGGGGCAGTGTCTGGAGAACAGAGCTTCCACTTCTTCCCTCAGCTGCCATTTCCCCAGCATCTGCTGGACTGAGTGCACCAGGGATTTTCTTACCCCTCCCCACAGTCTGGTGAGGAAGGCGGTGTTACCCCATTTCACAGAGGAAACAGTTAAGGGTCAGAATAGTGCAGGGCACACAGTAGCATCAATGCCAAGACAGGGTCCCAGGCCTTCCAACACCCCCATGCTGCCCCCGCGCTCCCTGGCAGCCCATCTGGGGTCTTGTTTGAATGAGTACAGATCTCCCTACTGTTGTGACTTCCGCAAACCCCACAGTGCTCAAAGATCTGAGAAAGGGCACTGGGTGGCAAAGGCACAGCTTCCAGTGTCTCTGCCCCAGCCCAGCTCCCTCCTCTGGCATCTCCCTGGGCCACCCCAAGGCGTGGTAGGCAGTCTGGATTCCTCCAGGCTCTCCAGACAGCGCCTAGGGTTCACCATCCAAGGGCTGCTGTAGCTCAGACCTGAGACAAGACCTAGTTCTAGAGCTGATGAGGCCTGGCTGAGTCTGCAGCAGGAGGCACTGGTTGCAGGGTGGGGGGCCCATGCCCTATCTGAAAGGGCAGCCCATGCTCGCCTCAGGCCACTTGTTGCCCTGGGAATGTAGGCCCACATTTTTAAATATTGGCAACCGATCCACAATTTTTAAAGGACCTTTAGGGGCCACATTGGACCCACAGAAAGCCAGAAGTGACTTCAGCTGTAGAAGTGTGTCGGACATCCTCAACACACAGCTCAGTGCGCGCTGCCATGCGCCAGTCCCCCAGTATTGCCCGTGTCCCACACACACGCTGCCTGTTTCACGTGCACTGCCTCAGTAGCTTTGAGTCCCTTTTGCCAAAGTCACTGGCCAACCTTGGAAGTCAGGAGAGTCTCATGCCAGGTCACAGCCAAGCTCTGAGGCTGGCGCCCAGTGCTCCCAACCCCCGAGGCCGCGGCTGGACAGAGGGACAGCTGACAAGGAGGGTGAGGCCTGGGGCAATGGCCCCGACAGGCATGTTGGTCCGAGGAAGGGACGCCCAGGCAGAGGTACCCCTAGCGTGTGGCGCAGGTCCTCCCTGGGGTGTGCAAGAGGATTCAAGATGGCATGCAAATAAGCCGACAAAGAGGGTTGCTTGTCATATGTCTGCTTTCACCTGCATTGTGTGGGGACAAGGGATACTGAGTTTCCACTTGTGGTAGCCTATGACGTTTTCTGACTGAACTAATGAATTGATTTAAAGACATATTCATTAAGTTAAAGAGGTGGTGGCAAAAGTAGTGACGTGGAAAAGAGATTTGGGAAACCCCGGGTGGGTTATCCAGGAGTTTTGATGGTGACAGGGGACTCAGGTGGCCCTTACAGGGCAGGTGAAATTTAGAGCAGGGAGAGAAGCAGTGTGGATGAGCCAGAAAGCAGGGTGCTCTGTCCCTTCTGCACACATCCCCACGAATGAATGAGCCACCAGGCACGCCCACCAGTCCCCTGCAGCCCCCAGCCCACTTCTCTTCCCCCAGCCACGTAGGCAGCTGAGTGTGGGACCTGGTGACCGCTGAGACTGGCAGGAGGGGCTGTGTGATGGCACGTGGCACCATGATTTCAGAGGGCAACAGGCTCTGTGGGGGCTGTGGGCAGAGGCCAGGCTGTGGGTGCTCTTTCTGCAGCCAGCCGTGCCTCCCTGACAGCAGAGGGGAACAGGCCCAGCCCAGAGCGTCGTACACTGCCATCTCCAGGAGGGCACGGCCCCGGGGGCCACAGGTGGCCCAGCCCCTCTGCCAGGCACCCTTACTCTTTCCATGATGCTGGACCTTGCCCTGGGGCCGTGGGAACAGTGGGTGGTTTGGTTCAGATCAGTTCCACTAGGAAAGAGGAAACAACTCTGACCCTTCCTCCGCACGCATGCTTGAGTTTTCCTTGGATAAAAATGCCCCTATATCCTGGCAGTTCTCACTGTTGTAGCTAGTCTTGAAGAAAAGGAAGTAAAAATCCTCTTCAGAGTGACTGAAAGGAAGGTGCTGTGTGGCCAGATATATGACCGTGTCTCTCCCAGCTGAGGAAACCAGATGCCAGGCTGGCATTTGAGACGGTCACTGGTTTCTCCTTGATTCATCTCCAGGGTGGGAGCGGAGGGCAGTTCTGAATCACTTCTGCTTGGTCCAGGCCATGGTCCAGGCCAGACGGGGCCCTGCCTGCACCATCAAAACCCTCTCTGTGGGCTGAGTGGGGTGGAGAGGAAAGCCCTTGCTCAGTGCTACCTTTCCACCACCTGCATGGTGAGGACCACGGTCCTCATTCCTCAGACGTGGCCGTGAAGGCTCTGAGAGTCATGAAGCCAGCCTCAGGCTGCCCACCACCACCTGCCTGGCCAGGGGCTCTGGCAGTCCTGCTTGCAGGACTCGTCCGCACAGCACAGAGGACTCCCTGGAAGAAGTGGTCTCAGCTGGCCTTTTCCAGCTACGGGGTTCAGAGAGGCACTGAGCTAACTATCTGGACCTGAGGAAGTTCAGGGGCAGAGACCTGGGGCTCAAGTAAGGTGTGTGGGTCAGGTAACTGGGAGGTAAGAGGAAATATGGTAGATCTGGGAGGCAGGAGGCTCTGGATCAACCCAGACCAAGAGGACAGAGTCCCACCCGACTATTTCCCCAGGACCTGGGCTCCCCTAAAACTGCACAAAAGTAATTTGAGCGGACACTCCCACATTCTCCCCTCCCTATTCCGCTCAGCACTAGAAATTGCTAGCACGGGGTCACTCAGGGGCAATAAGCAAAGCCCTGGTCCTTTGTCTTGGACAGAATTCCTCTATGTGCGCCCCCTCCACTCCTCTAGAGCCCCCTCAAAGCCTCAGTGGGACCCAGCACTCCCAGCCTCTGCACCACATCTGTCAGTCTGACCCACTGGTCAGCGCCTTGGGTGGCTTCCTGCCAGGTCTGGAAGCCTACCGCTTTCCCAGCTCCTGCTGCCTGTGCTTGGGCCTGGTCGCCCTCAGGGGCTTAGCCACAGTCCACCCACCCACATGTGGGGTGGTTGTTATACTCCCTTGCGTTGGGGGTAAGCTCACAGTGACCTTCGATGGTGACAGCCAGAGGGGTCATTGTCCCTGAGAAGGGATCTGGGAGAGGATGTTGTTGACCCCTCGTTTCCACAAGCTCTCTCCCCTGACTTGCTACGTTGTGTTTATTCACTCTGTCATTCATTCATTCAGAATCCACTGAGGCCCGTGTCGACCCCCATGGCTTCCTCGTGTACCTCCTTCAGGTCAGCTTAAAATGCCACCCAGAGGCCCCCTCCTCAGCTGTGTCAGTCAGTACCTCACAGTCCTCGCACTCAAGGCACCCTGCTCTTTTCTTCCGGGCATGTGAGAGGTGCGCTGTTGCCAGATGGTGAGAACACACATTCTCAAGCCCAAGCCGGTCAGGAGTCCATCTCCACCACTTACTTAGCTGTGTGTTCTTGGGCAGATGACTTCACCTCTCTGGGCCACAGTTTCCTCATTTCTAAGTTGGGAGAAATGATAGGACGTCCCCATAGGGTTGCTCTGGGTAAAGGGCCTAATGCAAGAGCACGTTTAGATGAGAACATATACCTAGCAAAGCCACAGCACTTGTTAACTTCTGATGTTATGTATGGTCTGTTCACCCGGGAATTACTGGGTGTAAGCCCCGTGAGGATAGGGGCCGAATCAACATGCTCGGGTAAAGGTTGAGTAAATGCATGTGCCAGACCCTGCTTGGGCCTGAGGCTGGGTGATGAGTGCCTTACAGCCCCACCTCTCAAAGAACTCACAGCCCAGGGGGAGAGCTCTGCAAAGGCAAGCAGGCAACGCAGAAGGCGTCCAGAGGAGCAGCCCTCACGGCTTAGCTGGAGAAGACAACAGGGTGGTACAGGGCGCATTGGGTGGGCACCAGCAGTGTGTCTGAAGCTAGGGACTATAGTCTTCCCTGGGACCCTGGGGGCTGGCAGGCCGGGCCCAAGAGGTGAGAGGCGCCAGCAGGAACATCCACCACGGGCTCACTTTTTTCCAGTAAGGGACCAGCCTGGCCTGTGCCTCCCTGTGCAGTCTGTCTCGACCCAGCCGTCTTCTCACTGACCGTGAGTTTTCACGTGGTGTGGCTAGCATGTCTGGCAGAGGGAGGCCAGCCCTGCCCTCTCTAGGTGCTCATGCCCTTTAGGCAGGTGCTCTCTGAAACCCAGTCTAGAAGACAAAGTAGAAAAGGGCGAGGGTGGGGGCGGGGGGGGGGGGGAGAGGGGGGCTATCTGTTCTGCTTTTCTGATCCCCCAGGCTGACAATCCTCAGGACCTCCCCAGTCCACCTGACACCCCCCCCCCTTTTTCTGTATTGTGGGATCACAACCCTCAGGAGCCTGGGAGCCTATCATGCCCAGCAGGACCCATCCCAGGGCAGGTGGCACCAAGAAGACAATCAGCTTGAGCTGCCATTTAAAGGACAAATCAGCTGGGCAGAGGGACCGGGGAAGGCATTCCACGTGGGGGGCCAGCGGGAGCTGGGGGCTAAGGCCATTCGCCGTGTCTGTTGACTGAGTCAGAGTCATGGGAAGAGGGACAGGAGAGATGGGCCATTGGGGAGGAGCTACGTGCTGGGGTCATTTATAACTGGGTCCGCACGGGAAACACAGGGGCTTGGGTGGCAGGGGGGCTTAGTACCACCTAATGATTGATACTTGTCCAACAGGGACATGAAGGGCATCAAACCCCCATGCAGCCACCACCATCTGCTCCTACCTCCCCAGCCATCTGGGACACAAATACTCTGTTCAGCCCCAGGTGCCAGATTATGGACCAGCCCAGAGAGCTCACGTGGCCATCCTGAGCCACACAGTGGTCAGTGGCAAAGCCGTCCCTCTGGGGAGGGCCCACCCCAGGCACTTGGGAACCCACCCCACCCTCCAGGAAGGGGTTGGCTGCCTGCTCACAGGAGGCCCCAGGTTATAAACATGGTCCAGTTACAGGAACATTGGGAGGGCTTTTGGTTTTCATTCGACACAGTGATTTCACGGACTCGCCCTGACAGGGAGTGTGCTATGGTTGACCTCAGGAGAGGGGAGTGTTGGATTAACTCCAAAAGCCCTATCTCCCGCTGACTAACATGGTCTGAGCCGAGCCTTGGGCCTGGTGCTTGTCTGGGCTAAGTCCCTCCTCAGAATCTGGAGCCCGGTTGATCTGAGCTAGGGTGGCTGTGAGCTGGCAGAGCAAGCAGGGACATGGCACAGGGTGCCTGCAGTATGAGCCGCTGACCTGGGCCATAATGACAGCCGCCAGTGTTTGGGGAGGGCTCGCCATGTGCCGGGCAGGTACGGGGTCAGGACTTCACACGGAGCCTCTCACTGCTGTGACGAGCTCCGCCAGCACCCTGAATCCAGAGTCCCATGAGGACTCAGAGCCACCACTGTTTGCCTTGGTTAGCAGGGCCACCAGACAGGAGAGAAAGCCAGGCATTTCTGGAGCTCCTCCTACGTGCCATGACCCTCGTCTTGCATTAATCCGCCTATCGACCATGTGCAATAGGGATTGTGCCCGTTTTACAGATGGGAGAATAGGCGAACTGCCTACCCTGAGAGTAAGCACATAGTGTGCTCGTGATCAGGCCTCAGCCCATGCGGATCCGATCCCACCCTCTTTTCCACGATGCTGGCCTACTGCTCAAACAGCCAAAGCTGGGAGTCAGGTGGGTAGGATGGCTCCATGTGTGGGCACAAGCAAGGTGCTGAAAACCTGAATTTTAGTCCTAGAGGCAGAGAAGCCAGGCGCAAGGTGTACTGCCTCCCCAGATGACCCTCAAAAGTGCCTCCAACCTTGAGATGCTAGGCCATATGCCCGCTGCACTGCAACCTTGCCCAGCTCTGCGCCCCGACCAGCATGGCTGTGGGGCTTTGTGCAGAGCCGGGCAACGTAATGGAGGCCCCCTCACTCTCTGAGCGCCTGGGCCATTCTGTTCAACTTACACTCCCCCAGCCACACTGATGACCACACCTGTGCCCACCTGACTAGTTGTTGGAGGGTGACAGGATGCTCCAGGCCCGCTCTCTGCAGGGCTCTGAGTGCCCCTGGCTGGTGTGGGGGCGCTGTGATCCAAGAAGGGGGTGGTGAGTCCAGCCTCTTTCCCCAGGGCTCTGCCAGTGTTCACCGTCTTCTGGTCCTCTGGGTTTCTCTTGGCCTGTCAGGTCTTTAGAGGACAGGGCCTTCCTCGGAGCCAACCTCGGGCCACCTCAGCCCCTGCCGTCACACCCACGTGGGAGCACGCGTGTGGCAGACGTGCATCCGTACACCCAGAGCAGTGTGTCGTAACTCACTCCTCAGCACCAGTAGCACAGGCACCTGATGTTGAAGGCCCCACAGACTTTATCTGAGAAAAACAAAGCGGAAGAAGGCACCGTTTCCAGGGCTGGGGGGGGGCAGGGTGCATCTGCAGGGCCCCTTCCCATGCCCGGCTCTCTCTGGGGGTCCGAGCCACATCTGCTCACTGCCTCTCTGAGGGGCTGTTCCCTGCTCCCTGCTAAAGCAGGGGGTTGTTTGGCCCATTTCACAGACACAGAAACTGAGATTTATGGGGCCATCTCCCAAGTACCCTGCAGAGCCCAGAGCTCCTGACGCAGTCACCTTCCATGGCTGGCTGTGGTATAGGGCCACACCTGGGAAATGGGTCATGATGAGAGCTGTTCTGTGATTCACATGCTGCACTCCCCAGACGGGAGCCCCTCATGTGTTCATACTGGCACAGAGACACCCACGGACTCCAGCTCAGATCCATTGGTGCCATGCCCAACCCTGTGCCGGTCCTCCCCGGGCCCTGTGCAGCCCAGGCTCCTGAGGGTGGAGGAACACTGGTTGGAGGTACCCCAAGCTAAAGCCTGTATACGCCTCCAGACTCAGGGGAGGGGCAGCCTCCCATATGTAACATAACCCCGACCAGGCCATGATGAAGGATCTGAGCCCTGTGGCCACCAAGTGATTAAATCCTGACCAGGGCAGAGCTAGAGATGGTGTTTTGGAAGGAGAACACACGGCCGTGGACGAGGGTCCACACCAGCCCGTCAGCAGCTGCATGGGATAGCACAGAGCCAGAGGAGGGTACCCCATCCCCGTCATGCCTACAGAGAGCCCCCGGGCTATAGTGATGGCCAGTGATCCAGAGGCAGTTATGGTATAAAATGCAGGGGGGAGAAGGACCAGGACAAGGTAAGAATAAGGCAGTGATGCCAGTTGCAGGCACCTATTCTGTGCCAGGCCCTGCGCTGGGCATTGGGGACCCATGCAGTCATGTGGGCATGAGGGTGGAAGTGGTGGGAGCCGGCCAGGTCCTGGTGCCCAGTGTACACAGCAGACAGCTGTGGACTGACTACTGCACACATGCAGTAAGGGTCCCGCCGGCCTCAGCGCGCATGCTGGCCCTTGGCATGCCGTGTGGGTGGGTCAGCCCCGTGCACACTCCAGCCTCTGTGAGCCTGAGAGCCACCAGCCAAGCCTGGGACCTGCCTGTGAGGGGGTGTGCGTGTGCTCACAGCCCCGTGTGTCTGTGTGGAGGGTGGGCACCCCTGTGCTCGCCCCAGCTGCAGTCTTCACGGGTCGGGGAGGAGGTAAATCGTCGGAGCCCATGGCTGTCAAATCAAGAGTGTGGATAGGGACCCCCGAAGCTCCCCACCCACCCTTCCCTGTCAGCTGGAGAGGGCAGCCAGCCCCGGCGCCTGCCCGCCCGCCTCTCCCTCCACTCTGGAAACGGGGCTGATACAGTAATCAGGATGCCGCATATGGGCCCTGGAAGATGACTGCTCCCCGGGCCTTTGTTCGCCTTCATTATTCGGATGAGGTTTTTTTTCCCCAAGTCATAAAAATGACATTTTTAATATGTGGAATTTTTTTTAAAGAAAAGCAATATGAAGAAGACTTTTATTGTCAATAAGCTCTACCTTTTAAACCAGTTATCTTAGTTTCTGCTCTAGGTATTTTAATTGAAGATTAACTGCTGTTAAAGAGTGTACACATTTAGGGAGTGAGTGTTTGGAGTATTAAAATTCAGCTCCCTCGGTGGCGGGGACCATCTCCGTGGGGGCCGCCAAGAACCGAGCCCCTCCCCCACAGCTGGCCTCGAGGGGCCGTCCATGGAGGAGGGCACCGGCACGAGGGACGATTCCTGGCCTCTGCATGGACGAGCAGGTTGAGGAGAGTCCGGGAGCAGCCGGTGGTCCCCTGGAGGCAGCCCCTGCTGTAGGCCTTACTCCTGCCATCCCTCATCCTGACTGAGGAAGACACCGACGCTCAGAGCGGGGCAGTAAGGCCGCCATGTCAGATGGCCTGGCGTCCAGATCTGGGCCATGCGCTCAGAGCTCTGTGTCTGTGGACCATGCCCCGCCCTCCCCTGCTTGCCCTGCTCTCACTGAGGCCTGTCTCTAGGAAAGCTCCCTGTCCTCTGACCATTACCTAAGACTGACTCGGTGGCCATTGTGTTCTGGGAGCTAAACGGAACCCACCAAAGGAATGGATCCCACCGTCCAGGGGGTCTCTCAGCCCAGATGCTTGTGTGTGTGTATATGTGCATGTGTGCATGCTTGTGCATATGTGTGCTCATGCATGTGTGTGCACATCGTTGGCAAAGTCAGGCTCAGCATCGGTACCAGCAGAAAGGTGGCATTCTGCAGTGCCGTCTGAAAGAAGGGAGACCCCTTTCCTCCAGGTACCTGGAAAAGAACTGGGATCCAAGTAGTGATGAGGATGTATGATCACTTGTTTGCCACTAGCTGTGTGACCTTGGGTGACTCATTTCGGATCCCTGGGCCTCAGTTTCTTGGAATGTTGGAGTGGGTACTGTGCACTCTTTGCACAGGTTAAGGCATGGAAAAGTGCTTTTCTGATCCTTCCCTGGCCAGACACTGTGCCAGGCGCTGGGATCTAATCTCTGTCCTCAGAGAGTCACAGTCAGGGAAGTGAGCTCATGTACACCCTTGACAGAGGTCATGTGGGGGCAGGCCCAGTGCATGAGGGTGGCCCCACGGGCACCAGCACGTGGTGCAGCAGAGTCTGAAACCAGACGGCGAGTTTGAGCTCAGCCCACCACACGTTCGCTGTGTGACATTGGGCTCGTACTCGCTCCCTCTGTGCCTCTGTTTCCGTGTGTATAAATGGAGTCAACACCCAGGGAGCAGTTGAGGAATGGAGGAGCAGTGTGTACAGAAGCACTCTGAATAGGGCCTGGCACATAATAAAGGCACAGTGAATGCTGGCTAGGCTTACCATTGCTGTTCTTTTCGTGATTATTGAGAACTCGCTGGTGCCCGTCCTTGGGGCAATTTGGGCTAGGCCTGCCTCACACAAGATGGTCTTTCTGAAAACTTCAGACCCCCTCTCTGCCATTTAGGCCACCCTTAGAGTCTGTCAAGGCAGTGGCCAAGTTCCAGTGGTCTCCCCTGTGGAACCCAGAACAGAGAGGCGCATGAAGCCTGGAAGTCTCTGGAGACAAGGTCCCCCAGCCTGGGAGGTGCCAGGTAGGAGGTGCCTGCTGCCCAAGTCAGAGCGGTCCCCAGTCATGCCAACGCCCTTGCCTTTTGCCATCTCCTCCCCACCCTCAGCGGCAGTAGCCTCAGCCCCCTATGCCCCACCCTCCGCCCATGGCATTGCTGTCCCTGCTGCTTTGTTCCCAGTGAGAAGCAGCAGGGCCCTGGGTGGCCAGGCCCATGGCTGGACTCTCAGGCCTGCAGCAGGGCAGACAGTTTTGTAAAGCCATAGGCTTGAATGCAAAGTGCCACTCCCCATTTACCAGCTGTGTGACCTTGGGCAGTCACCTCCCCTATCTAGAAAGTGACTTATAGGATGTCTGGAAGCTTGAATGAGATGCTGACTGAAACCACCTGGCTGGGTGGTGTGTTGAGGAGGACACTAGCTAAGCAGTGTCCTATGACAGTGGTGGGAGAGGTGGAGGCAGGTGACCTAACCAGTCCCCGACCTAGCCACTGACCTGTGAAGCCTGCCTCACCCCTGCTTCCCCACCTAGAGATTTTGTCAAACCTCAGCCTAGAGGGCCAGCCAGAAGGAGTACCTGTGGACACTACTGTCCAGGCTCCCCTTCTGGAAACTGCCATTCAGAGGCAGCTCAGCTCCATCCCCAGGTTGCAGTCACCAGTGCCCCCCCACCATGTCTGGCACATCCCCACTCATGGAGCACTTGGTCCATTCCATCTGAACAATCAGGTCCCCACCCACATGGTTGTACCACCTGTGCTAATGGGGAGCATGAGCCTAGGGGTTGGGACTAGGGTCCATGTCCCCTGGGTGCTGAGGCGCAGGCCTCTGGATCTAGGCAGACGTGGCACGTTGGGAAGGAAAGGGCCAGTGCATTCCTGCCTCCTCTAGCAGCCCAGTGGACAGTTGGCCAACCTCTTGCTCCCCAAGCCTCCTGCAGATTGACAGGGTCTGACTCGGCTGCCCAGCAGTGGGAGGATGATTAGGAGCCAGACGGACAAGTGGGTGAGCTCTGACCCTTTGAGGGGTCACCCTTGGGAGAGAGCCAGCTGCCAGGGCCCAGCCTACTGGTAGATGGGGCAGAGTGCTGGCGGGCTTAGGTGCCCAGTAGCACCCCTTCCTGGAGCTGCTCTGGCCACTGCTGTAGGCTGCACCTTGTCTCCTGAGGACACAGGGTCTGGACTTGAGGCAGTGTGGAAGGCTGTGGTGTCCTTGGAGGATGGAGGCCTGGAAGGCATCATAGAAGGCCGAGCCAAGATGCTAAGCCTTTTGCTGAGAAACCAAAGGAGTGAGGTTTGCCAGGTAGACAAGTGTTGTGGGTCACCCGAAGATGAGAGAGCACCAGTACAGAGTCAGGGCAGGGTAAGTGGGGAGCCCTAAGCAGGGGTGAGTGTTGGGACCCTGTGCAGAGGTGAGCGGTGAGGCCCTGTGAATGGGTGGGGGGCTGTGTAGGGGTGAGTGGTGGAGGTGAGGACACACTGCGTCTGCAGAAGGTAGTTGGGGAGGAACTGGGCTAGAGGAATTTGGACACCTGCCTGAGGAATGGCTGAAGATTTTGAGCTGGGAGGGATGATCAGGTTTTTGTTCTGGAAAGATCTCTTTGGCAGGAGACCCAAGAGCAGATCAGAAGGCGCTGGCAGGAGAGCAGCATGGCAGCTCATGCCAGGAAGCCAGCACCCGAGGCCCCAGTGGCAGCAACCTGCTCCTGCGGGGCCTGAGGGAACCCTGAGGGAAGGGGCCCTCATGGAGTGCAAGGCCAGCCACCAGGGATGCCAGGCAGACTGCCCACTCTGGGCTGGGTAGACTCAAGCAAGGGTTTGAGCCCTGCCTGAGCTTCTGGGCTGCACACGAGGAATGACCCGGGTGGGATGTAGAGCCCCAGGCTACGGGGACAACGAGCCTCAGTGACCACCCCACAGCCACTGCGGGAGTGGGGGGCGGGGATGAGCCCCGCCCCAGGTGAGCGGGAATCATGGGCCACCCCTGTGAGGAACAGGTGGGACCCGACATTGGATGGTGTTGAGTAGTTCAGAATGCCCCCAGCCCCACACCAGCTGCCCCTCTCCTCATGGAGCCTCTGATTCTTGAGACCAAGTTGTTTCCTTTCTCAGAATGGTTTTGTTTTTGCCTTAAAACAAAATCTTTCCTTCCACATAATGCGCTGGTTTTCCCTCCCCACGCACCCCCAATCTCCAAAGACTTGACTACATTATAATTTCAATTTACATGGTGTGGGAAAGATTTGTGCAAAGGGTCCTTTTTTGTTTTTGAAGAATTCATCATTGCTGCTAAGAAGCTTAATATAAATTAAAGGAGGAATTAGGCAACATTAAGACATCAAAATGGGGGTGCGGGCGCCCGTTGCTTCGCCTCCACCCAATCAAAGGGGCCGCGAGGAGCCCATTGAGTGTGCGCTCGAGAGCCTCAGAGAGAGAGCAATTCCAATAAAGGGCCTGTTCTGTCGCCCGCCTTCCCCTCATTCCCTTTGTTGCAGGGACAGCAGAGTACATGTCTGATAAAAACTTAATCACCTTATCTTTTTAAAGCAAATTGCATCTTTGTTTACACACAGGATCCATAGCAGGAAGAGAAAGCAGAGAAAACCAGGCAGCTTTCCCAGCCCCAACCAGCACGTTCAAAGCTTGCGCTCCCCAGGATAAATGAGGAAAACAGGGCTGACAAAGCGGGGGATGGTTTTCCGGGGCCACCAGCACCTCTCACAGATGGGGTCAGGGGCCTCGGCAAAGGAAGCCAGCTGACTTGTGTCCCCAAAGGCTGCCCTCCGGGCCATTCTCGCCTTTCTGCACCCACAGCCTTCCCACTGGCCCCTGCCGTCGGTCAGGCTCTCCCTAACACTCTAGGCCCTTCAAGTGCCAGCTCGCCTCTGGGCCTTGCGCTGAGAACCGGATTGCCTGGCCTCCTTGGGCCTCTCCTCTCCCCTGGTGCTGTCGGAGCTAAGCTTGTACAGGGCCCACGCCGCCCTGGGCCACTGGCCTGCAGAGGGATCTGGGTTCAAATCTCAGCTCCACCACCAACTACTGTGAGGCCGTGGGCAAGATCTTGCACCTCAGCATACATACCTGCAGGATGGGCGGCCGCAACAGCCCCACGCAAATCAGACATGACGGGGCCCTACTGCCCTATGTCAGGCCACTTCTGCCCTGGCTGAGTCTGCCTCCCATTTCTGCCCCCCTCAGCCCCCTCCCAGACAGGCTAACCTCCAGCCTCCCCCTCAGCGGTCCATCCTGCACGGGCCGACACATCAGCCACATTAGAGGTCTCGTCAGGCGCCGTGCCACCCATATCTCCTGTGACCACATGTGACCTCTGTGGGGCAGCTTCGTTAACAGGGCAAGCAGGCAGAGACCTCTCTTTCTTCCGGGGAAGTTTGACACTGCAGCCCACTAGGTAATGGTGCAGCCGTGGGACCTCCGCCTCGCTGACAGAGGTTCCCTCCTGTGGGCAGCCCCTCCTGCTCACAGGCCCAGCGTCCAGTCTAGACTCAGGGACTGGCTGGATTCGAGGCCCTCCACGGCCATCCATCCCAGCCACCCCAAACGTCAGCCCAGCACAGCTGCCAGGCATGTCCCTCTGAGCTCCCCAACCCATCCATCATCACCAGGATACTGACCCCAAAAAGGGCCCCCCGTCCCTTGTCCCAGCTCTCCTTCAGCCCTGACATCTCGGCTCTTTGCAAAGCTGCTTTTTCCAGGAGGGGAAGCTGGAGTGGCTGGAGTTGGCTACAGCCCCATGGGGCCACCGAGGGGGCCCATGACCCCAAGCTGCTTGCAAGGGCTCAGTTCCCACTGGGGGGAGTAAGCCGCCCACCAGCGTGGAGGCCCCTCTTCTAGTCTGGCCCCCAACATGAAAGCGACGCCAGCAATTGGAGGCAATTTGCCGGCCTTTGATGGCCATGTCAGGGCGGCACCCGCGGCCAGGGCTTGGGAAACAGTTGTGCTTCCCGCATTCTTCCCTGATTACCCCTGGCCCAAGCCAAGACCCAGCAGCCTCCAGCCCACTGTGCCTTTGTGTGGAGCTGGCGCTCGGTGAGAAAGGCCAGCCTGGCCCTGGGAGAGTGTCCCCAAGGAAAGCCATGGTGAGCAGCGTGACCCTGGGGTCATGCCGGCCCACCCCCACCACATCCCAGCCCGGGCTTGTTGGGGAATGGAGCAGGGCAGCCCAACTCTAGGAATCCTGGGGTTTGGGGAGAGAAGGAGCCAGACCATGTGCTGAGGCCCTCTGGAGTAATGGCCGTGGTGTACGCTTCACACACGTAGCTCATTTTACTCTGTGCGCACCCCGCTGGGTAGGGAGCCAGGCTCCAGGTCGCAGGGGGCAGGGGGCCTGCCATCCGAGCCTGGGCGTCTCCTTGGGCTGCCAGCTCGCAGACAGAGGCACAGGCTCTGTGGGAGCGTTTCTCTTACTTCTGCTGCCCTGCACACCTGGGCGAGGTGGCTCCTTCCCTTTGCCTTCATCCAGCGAACCCTCCCTGAGCCTGCCTGCCAGGCCCTGTGCCCAGCACTGCAAGGACAGTTCCCCCCTCCCCCTTACAGGCCACCGGGGAGAGGGATGCAATAAGCAAAAATCATGCCAAGTAGCGCTCCAAGAGGGATCCTGCTCGGCCTCAGCAGGTAAGGAAAACCTTCCCATGGAGAGACGGTGGCAGAGTAGGCGTTAGCCAGACAGGAAAGGCAGGGAAGAGCGTTCCAGACACAGGGAACTAGTTGGAGGCCCTGCTTGGTTTCTCCTGGCTGGAGTGTCAGCAGAATGAGAGTGGGAGTGGGAGTACGCAGAGAGAGGCACACGCTGGATGGCCCAGGGTCTTGGATGCCGAGTAAGAAGATGGACTTTATCCTGTTGGTGGAACTAAGTCCAGAGCTCCACGTGAGCCTTTGAGCAACTCCTCCACAGCTGGGGGCAGGATGAGGGAGGAGGTCCCCCGGGGGAGTGGCCCCAGAGGCCTCCTCCACCAGGACAGGGCAGCAAGGGCAGGGAGCAGGGCGTGGAGCAACCTCAGGAGGTTGTGGAAGGCGATGCCCTAAGCCTGTGCCCCCGCATCTTCTCTCTGCCCCTTCTCAGACTCGCTGCTCTTCATGGAGCAGCGGCGTCAGAAATCGAGGACTTCCAGTGGCCGTGGAGGAGCCATGAGCATGGCCCGAGGTTGTGCTCAGCCCGCCCTTCAGCAGGCAGAGCCAGATGACCCCACTGGCCCGCAGCAGCTCTGAGAGCCTTAACCAGGACGTGGAGGCAGACCTGGCCCAGGGTGATGGCCCCTTCCCACCCTCCCCTTCCTCCCCTGCCCACCCCCCTGGAGCCCTCTGACCCTCCCCGCTGCCTCCCGGTGTGCCCATGCATTCAGCAGCCAGACTGCATTGGGTGGCACTGTGCTTCCTCCGGGCTCAGGCCTGGGTGCAAGAGGTCATGCCGGTGGCCCCGAGTAGATGGTCCCGTGAGCACCCAGGCTCACAGGAGAAACCTTGGGGAGCAGAGGGGCACCTGGGTGGCTCAGTCAGTTAAGCGTCTGCCTTCAGCTCAGGTTATGATCTCAGGGTCCTGGGATCGAACCCCACATCAGGCTAGTGGGGAGTCTACTTCGCCCTCTCCCTCTGCCCCTCCCCTGGCTCCTGTTCTCTCTCTCTCTCTCTCAAATAAATAAATAAAATCTTTAAAGAAAAAAAGAAAAGAAAAAGAAAGAAACCTTGGGAAGCAGAGAAAAGTAGATGGAAGAAGAAAGCGTTGCCTGTAACTTACTCCTGATCTCTGACAGCCTAGTGGATAGTCGTCTAGTCTTTTCTTTCTGCAACCCAGAGTTAGAGCAGAACTCTTCCAACAATTTTTATTCCTGTGGGTTTTTTTTTTTCCAATTAATTTGTAAGTTTGTCTTTGGGTGACTTTAAGCGCTTCTCAGGTATCACTTCGTCTCCCAGAATATTTTGCCACAGCAAATGCATGCCAGTCCTATCCTGACTGCCCTCCTGTGGATCCCTGCACCCCTGTAACTTCACAGGCCTCAGTGGTGCACCAGACCTTGGCACCAAGTCGCCTCACCAAGCCCAGCTCTGCCTCTGCAGACCTGTGTGGCCTGGGGCCAGTTACTGGCCCGGGCCTCGGTGTCTTCCACACTGTGCTGTGAGGGCTAAGTGCCTGCATGCGTGGGGACATCTGTGTGTACAAATCTCAGTTTCCTTGTTAAGACTGAATGCCTAGGATGGGTTGCTGGGTCCACGCAGTGACCACCGTGGGAGCTTCATAGCCGGTGCTTATTCCTTGGTAGTATTCTTCGAGCCCCTCCTCTGAGCCAGGGATCATTCTAGGTGTTGGGCCTCCAGCCGTGCATAGAGAGACAAAATCCCTGCCATGGTAGAACTTGTATTTTGTCAGGGACAGACGACAGACATCAGAATGAGGAACTCACAGTGGTGTGTTGGAAGGTGATAATAGCTTGGAAAAAATAGAGCTGGGTAGGAGGGGTCGGGGCAGCGGGGGTGAAGGTGGTCAGGAAGGCCTCACCGGGAGGTGACATTTGCACAGCGATTAGGAGGTGGAACTGGGAGCCAGTGGAACTCCTGGGGCGGATCTTTCAGCGGAAGAACCAGTGAATGCCAAGGCCCTGAGGTGGGAATGCACCTGGTATATTGGGGTGAGGGGAACAAACGGTTCAGAGACGGGCCAGGTCACGTGGGAGGAGAGGGATGCAGGAGTCAGAGGCCAGGAGCTCCAAGCATGCTCCCCAGGTCAGGGGCCATCCCGGGAGGGGCAACACGTAGCTGCCCGACCTATGTGGCCTACCAGAGGGTGCTTCAGAGGGAGGTCCCTAAGAGAGGATGGTAGCTCCATGAGAGCAGGATGGTCCTGCTTGCCTCTGTGTCCCCGGGACCTGCAGGAAGGAAGTGTCAGGAGCCCTGGTGGACGCCAGGCAGGTGGACAGTTGGCATTTGGCCGCCTCCCTCACCACTCTCAGTCCCCCAAGGTCTCTGGGACCCTCCCTGGTTTAACCCGAAGAAACGGGCACACAGGTTGCATTACATGGACGTGGTAAGCTGCGGTCTCCCTGCAGCCCTCCCAGCACGCAGCTGCACGTCCTCAAGCATCATGCTCATGCCCCCCCCCCACCCCCCTGGCCTGCCAGAACTGGGCACTCAGATTCCCTTTGCCTGCAGACCCTTGCCCAGGATCTCCGTGCAGCCAGTCCCTGTCACCTGGACCTCCCCTCCCCCATTCAGAACTCTTCCTCAGAAAAGCCAGCCCTGGGCACATACAACCTGGCCACCCTCCCCTCCTGGTGACACAGCAGTTTTGCTTCCTTGATCGCCTTGGTGGCTATCTGGATTATCTTGCTGGCCTATCTTCTCTCTGCCCCTTCTCAGACTCGTAAACTCCATGGGGGCCAGGCCCTGGTCTGCATGTTCACCACCATTGTTTCCAGTCCTGGAGCACTGTGTGAATGTTTTCCAGGGAAAGACACAGGGGCAGGTTGGGAGAAGCTCAGCGTGGGCAGCTGCTCCAACCCCTGACATCCTGAGCTGCGCTTCACTTCCCTTCATTGGCTGTCTGGCTAAGGGGGAGAAAGGCCAGTGTAAAACAGAGCGGCTCCCAGGGACATTTGCTCCAAATCCACAGCTTCACCCGTTGGTGAGGCTTTCTGGGCGTTGTGTCCAGGCCACCCCCAAACGGAGCGGAGGAAAATGAGCCTGACCATCTCAGAAGAGCAATTAAATGGCCACATCTTCTCCAGTGCCAGAGAGATTTTCTGGGTCTGCCTGCTTTGGGCAGTGTGAGGTATGCACCGTGTGTAATGGGAGCCAGCGCGGGCGAGATGGACTGCCGATTGGGCCACGCCTGTCTCCCCGGCCCGGCGCAGACGCCGGGGAGCCCCGCGCCTCTTCAGCCATCAGACCTCCTGGCACCAGAGGGAGACAGGCTGCCCATGCCATTTGTCAGGGTCTGGTGCCAGCCACCTTCTCTGTTTGCAGAAAGAAGGCCGGGGCTCCGATTCAGGGAGGCAGATACCTGCGGGCCTGGCGCTAGCTTAGGGGCCTGGCCCGGGGCCATTCCCACGCCCCATCCCAGAGGTACACTGACCGGCTGGGTGTGGGGCCTGCGATCAGACACCGTGCTGCCCAGCCGGAGGACGGCTCCCGTTGGTACGGGTCCCGCAGGCCCCTAGCATCCCAGAGCCCCATTCACATCAGCCGCGAGTCCGGCCTTCCTGGGGCGTGCAGGCTTTGAGAGGCCAGGAGTCTCACCTCTGCCTGTGGAAGGGAGACCGAGTCCTTCTTAGAGGACCATCCCTGGCCGACTCTCCAGTGTGCCTTAAAGCAACCTCCTGGTCACCTTTCTAAACATCCAGGGTGCTCTCACAGCAGGGTCGTCTCCAGGAGTCTGCCAAAGGTGGACCCCCACCGAGTGATGGGCTGGGGAGCAGTAACCTGCATTGGCCAGCAGGTGCAAGCCCAGAGTTCAAACCCTCGCTCTTCCTGACTCACTGTGGGGCCTGGATGGAGTCCGTGCCCTCCTTGGGGCTCCGATTTCTCCTCTGTAAGATGAAGGGGTTGCTTCAGCAAACATGCATGTGTGCTTGGTCTAAGCAGAATAATCCACACACCCCTGCCGCCCAGAGCTCCCCACCTGGTGGAGACATGATGAGCAAAGGTCGTCCTGGCCACTGAAGCTTGACATCAGAGCGTCACATCTGGCTTCTCAGGGAGACCGCTAACACCCGGCCAATCTTAGGGCAAAGGAGGATGCCCTTTAGGCCCTGGCAGACACAGATCAGGGTGCACCAGGGCATGCAGGGAAGGGAGCCCTCTGCCTGATGCCTACCCCCAGCTTCCCGCCAGCTTTGGACTCAGCCTCTAGGTCCACTGGCCAATACAGCCCCTCTGTGCATATTGGAAGGAAGTGGGGGGACACAGGCCGGCCAGGACCCCTCTTGGCAAGCACAGTGTGGGCTGGGCTCCATCTCACTTGCCCCTTGCCAGGGAATGAAGGCTGTGTACTCAGCTCTCCCAGTAGTCACTCCCGGAGCTGCCACTCACTGGGCCTTCTTGCCCCATGCAAGTCTCACGGCGCCCCCTCTGCTCCGCCCCCCCGCCACACAGCCTTGCCAGCTTGCTCCCACCAGGTTCCCTCAGCAGGGCTGTGAGCAGCCTATTCCAGAGTTCTCTGCTTGTACAGAGCTGGTCTGAGGCCTGGCCACAGCCTTGGGGGAGCCAGAGCCTCCCCACCCATGCTCGAAGCAGCCAAGAGCTCACCCTGGCCAGCAGCCCCCAAAGACGCTGCACCATGTTGCTACCAAGCAGTTTCCTTATAAAGACAAGCCCCAGAGAAAGCCTGGTGCTCAAAGAAGAGTGAGACTTCTAACATTGGCAAGGGGGGGAAGGGCATTCCAGGCAGAGGGGACAGCCTATGCAGAGGCTCATAAGTGTGACTGCAGGGAGCCCAGGACTAGCCACGTGTTCCTCAAGGCAGCAGGGAACACACAAAAGCAATGGGTGAAGGGGCCTGGAGAGTTAGGGTTGGCCTTAGGGTCTTAGCAGGAAACTGATTTCCACTCAATCATTTGGCTGGAGAGGGTGAATAGAAAGTCTATATATTGAACATAGTGGAGGGAGTGAACAGAGGGTAGATGTTTAAAGGAGCCGGTAAGATGTGATGGAAACCAGTGGGGGCCGCTCTGGGGAGCAGTAACCTGCATTGGCCTGCATGGGGGTGGAGGGACCGCGTTTGCAAAAGCCCAGGGAGAAGGCTCCCCAACAGGAGATCCAGCCTTAGGGAACAGAAATCAACACCCCAGCTGCTCTCTCCTCCCACCCTCTGATCTGCTGGGGCTCCCATTGGCTGAACCCAACCAGAAGCCAGAGGGCACAGGAGCCCATATGCTGTCTGCAGAGGTCAGCCTCCCAAGCACACAGAGGAGCAGAGAGTGGATCTTCAGGGGCAATTGGAGAACACCTAGCCCAGGGAGCCTCAGATGTCAAGTTTCAGTGTATGTGTTTTAGCGTGAGTGTTCTGGGAAACAACAGGACCATTTAGAGCAGAAGGACGTGGCCACCAAGTGTGGGGCTGAGCCGCACAGGAGCCTGAGTGCAGAGTGGATAGGTGGGCAGGGGACTGGGAGACGGAGGTGGGGAGCCCTGCTGAGCTCCAAGCTGGACAGGCCCATGACATGGACTAGCATGGTGGGGGAGGGGCTGGAATGTAGGGATTTAGGTGGCAGAGTGGACCCTAGGCCTCAGGGGCCCATTGGCTGGGGAAGGAGGCAGAAGAGGGTGAGCCCAGGTAGCACTGGGGTCCTAGCTCAGCCTAAGAGAGTGTGAGGGATGGGCCTAGGAGACTCGGAAATGGGCCAGTACGAGTGGGTCCCCATCCAGGGTGGTGAGTGCACAGGCTAGGGAGTGGCAGAGTAACAGGCTCTCCTTCTGTGCTCGCAGGCGGCCTCAGCCCCGAGTCCAAGAAGATTCTAACACCCACCCTCAAGAAGCGGGGCCGGGCCGGCCGAGGAGAAGCAGCCAAGCAGGAGGAGGTGGCCGAGCGGTCCGAGCCTGCGCAGCACGTGGCCCTCAGCCTGTCTTTCAAGCGTTACGTCTTTGACACCCACAAGCGCATGGTCCAGTCTCCCTGAGTGTTCCGGTGACCTTGCCCAGGCCCCGGGCTGGGCTGCATTGCCAAGTGTCCGACCAGATGTGCCTCGACCTCCTTTAGTATGTCCCTCCCCACAACCCTGCAGACACGGGCCCTAGGCCTGGCGCTAAGCCCCGGTGAAAAGCCTGGGGGTTGCGGTGGCAGTGACACCAGGGCTGGGGCCCAGAGGGTCTGTCCCGGCACCCTCGCACCTACTAGGGGCCAGTGTTTCCCAGGCCGCCCAACTGGCAGCCATGGGAGGGCCAGTCCACACCCTGCCCCAGGTGGCCTGGCACTTAACCAGCTGCAAATAAATGTCCCACGGTGTCTGCCCACTCTGTTGGTCTCTGTGATTTCACCGGGAGGGGCCCCCCCATGCCTGTTCCCAAGGGGAATGTCAAGGGGTTCAGCAGGGTTCCCGCCCAGAGAAGAGCTGGAGGGACCAGAACTCAGAGCCCAGTGGGAGTGGGCTGAGGCGTCCACAGGGTGTCAGGCCCCTAGGCCAGGCTGGGTGGCCCATGGGGTCTCCTGGGCCTTGAGGAACATGGGGGCGGGGGTCTCTGGACAGCCAAGTCCAGAGAGGGCTCTGCCGGGAAGGGGACCCATGGAGTGCTGGGGAGCCATGAGGTGCCCGGCCAGGGCATCAGGGCAGAGGCTGGCTGGAGGGATTGCTTCCCCGGCCCCACACCAGCAGTCCCTAGGCCTCTGCCCTCGAGTTTGGGGCCCATACTCCCCAAGGTGTGGAGGTGAGGGCAGGTGACAGAACACTGTGCAGAGCACCCTGTGGGCCAGGGACCGCGGGCACAGCCCCCTCCAAAGCCCAGGAAGCCCTACCCTTGCTCCTCCACCCTGGCCCACCCCACAGCCTGAGTTGATGCTCAGAAAAGGGCAGGATGGCGAAACTAACTGAATGAGAGAAATCAAACTTTGTAGGATGTACAGATGTTCCAGCGCTCCTTTATTTGGCCTCCAAACAGACGCAGAGGCTGCCCTTTCATCCTGGTGCGTTATGCTTTAATTTGCAAAAGTGGCACCAAAAATATTAACGGTGGGGGGCGCCTGGGTGGCTCAGTCAGTTAAGCGTCTGCCTTCGGCTCAGGTCATGATCTCAGGGTCCTGGGATCGAGCCCCGCATCATCGGGCTCCCTGCTCAGCGGGACATCTGCTTCGCCCTCTCCCTCCGCCTGCTGCTCCCCCTGCTTGTGTGCTTTCTCTCTGTCAAATAAATAAATAAAATCTTAAAAACAAAGAAAGTATTAGCGGGACAGTAGCAGTCCAGTGACTTGGAGTGGTTCCGTCCTGGAGCTGAGGGCAGAGAGTGGCAGTGGGGGGCTGGGTAGGCAGGGCGAGTCCAGGCCCAGCCCCCACGTCCCCCTGGGCTGGGAATGAACTGGGAAGGGGGGCTGGGTGCTTCGAGCCGGCTGTCCCTTGGCCCCTTGGAGCCTCACGGCCGCCGCCTGGGGGGCCCTCTCCAGCGTCAGCAGTGGTACTTCTTGCCTGGCCCTGACCCCTCTGCAGACCGGGCTCCAGACCCGCTCTCATTTAGCCCCCACCCCCGTGGAACAGACCATCTCACCGGGGAGGTGGTGCCACGTGGCTGAAGCCACTCCAGGCCAGGGAGGCAGAAAGCTAGGTTTTCCCGCAGGGCTTCAGGGCACAGGTCCCAGGCTGGCCACCTCCTGTGGCTATCAACCCTTTGGAGTGGACACAGCTGGGAGGAGCTGGGCTCTCCCCAGGCCTTGCACCTTAGATGAGGAAACCCTCCAGCATCGTCCTCAATGTGTGGAGAACTGAGGCCAGAGCTGCTGGGTACTCCCCAGCCAGGCCGAGTCCTACCTGACCAAGGGATGTGAGGCTGACCCCTCCCTCCGGGCCCCTTCTGGGGGTCCCTGCCAGTTGAGATGGAGAGTCGCCCGGGCCTCAAGGGCAGGGCCCTGCCCTACCCTTGGGCATATCACTGTCCCTCTCTCCAAATGAGGGGTTATGTGACCCAGCAGAGCCCCCTACTCCCACCCCCCAGCAGGCATAGAAGGGTCACCAAGCAGGGACTAGTTCTGGGAGCAGATCCATGGGGGAGGGGAAACAGTGCACTCAAGCCACCGCCTGTTCATCCTGGCCCCTCTGCTTGTGTGATCTTGGGCAAGTCCCCTGACTCTGCCTCAGTGCCCCCATGTATAAAATGAGAACAAAAGCAGCTGCTTTGTGGGGTTGTTCGGGTACTGGGGCACCCTGCTGCCTGTCGTATTACCTGCAGCCCTGGAAGCAGGACCAGCAGACACTGTCTCACCACTTGGGAGGTGAGGGGCCCACGAACCCTTCAGGAGTGGTGCAGGCAGCCCCAGGGCCCAGCTCTGCTCCAAACTGGCCATTTTTCTAGGACCTCTGTGACATGCCCACATCCACCCATACCTTTCTTCCTGCCTCCCATCTCGCTTGCAGACAGGAGAGGAGGCGGACTCAGGCGGAGGACACTGAGGCACAGAGAAGAGGAGGAGCCGCCCAGTGTGTGACTCCCAGAAGCCTCAGGCCCCCCAGAGAGTGCAGGCCGACAGCCTGCTCGGGGAGAGGGCTCTCTCAGGCCTGGCATCAGAAGAAACCCGAGCACCCATTAGCCGGGTTGGGCCAGGACACAGCCCTTGAAGGAGAATCGCGGCCAGGGTAGGTGGGCAGGGGTGGGGGCCAGCAGCGTCCAGGGGCATCCCCACAGCAGTGTCCCCCTTCCCCTGGGTCCCCAGCCAGCTCTAGGTGCTATAAAAGAGAGTGCAAGCCTCTTGCAGCCATCCTCACACACATCAACTTGCTGAACCTGCGCTTCTACCCGTAGGGGTGGTCTGGGAAGCATTGCCTCAACTGTAGATGTGGGAGGTGGTGGGGACTGGGGCTCGGCTGACCATAGCCATTGCCTCAGATAGAGCTGGGACTTGAATCCAGGCTCTGCATGATTCCAGACATCCCCACGTCCCTTGCCTCAGGCCTTGGGTGTGTCCTTGGAAAGAGGTGACTTCTGGGGCCCTGCTTTGGGCAGAGGGATGGGGTTGGGGGCAAGGGGCAGCAGTGCCCCGCCCAACTCCCCCCCACCCCCCGCCCGCCTGCCCATACAGAATGAAGTCATGGGCAGGCATCCTGCCACGGGCTGGGGCAGGAGGGGCGGCCGTGATTGGCAGGCCCCCGACCAGCGGGGCTAATGCACCAGCAATGAGATAAGGCTTATCTGGAAATGTCCCTGGAATCGAGACTCTGATGGAAACAGGCTTCTGGGTTAATATATTTTTGATAGATAAAGTCTCGTAAACGGGAAGCCCTGGGGGCCCGGGGCAGAAGAAGGGGCAGCTTCTGTTCTCCCAGGCCTCCTGCCCTGCCCGTGCGTGTGTGGGTGTGTGTTTGGGCGTGGGTCTGTGTTCCGGGTATCTGTGGCTGTCGACAGCCGGGGTGTGCGTGGATCTTGGTGTCTTGGGTGTGTGTGTATCTCCGTGTGTGCTCAGGGAGGGCAGTCTGTCAGGCTGTGGCTCTCCGGTGTGTCTGTGTGGGAATGGGGTGAAGAAGAAGGGTATCAGGCCCAGTGTGCACAGGGTGGTGACACGTTTGTCCCTTGGGCCACAGGGGCTTGAGTCAGTGGGGCCTGGTTCCCAGGACCTGGTGGGATGGAAATGGGGCTCATTGCCCCCATTCTGGGGACCCAGAGGCCCCCTCAAGTTGAGCTAGGACCCTCTCAGTGCCAACTCACCCTCGGGTTGATCCAGGCCTCAGGCCTTCCCTGCCTCCTCTGCCTTTACCTGGGATTTAGCATTTCCGGCTCCCCTTCTGGAGACCAAGGCCAGTCCTGCTCACAGCCTCTCCGCTCCTAGGTTAGCCATGTCGTCCTCTGTGGCCATGACAGGTGAGAAGAGGCCTCTCCCTGAGGGGCCACCGGGGCAAGGTCTTGAAGAGAGAGTAGGAGTCCACCAGGAGGAGGAGGGGTGCCATCCAGCAGAGGCTCGAGGAGAGCACTAGATAGGGCCTGTGTGAAGACGGATGAGGTCAAGGCTCCCCGGCTCCCCCCAGCCCCTGCCGGGCCTCCAGGAGCCTCCACACAGGCAGCCCTGATTCAAAAGAGTAATTAGCACTTGGCTGATAACAGAGTCGTGCCATTAATTAGCCGAGCTCAGCCAGCACCGGGGCTTGATCGCGGGGAGGCAGCGGCCGGCAGCTAGGGGACGGTGGGGTGGGAGGTGCTTTGTGCTCCCTCGGGGAGCAGCTGACCCCAACCCTGGGCTCCTCTGTCTGTCCAAGCCCCATTCCCTCGCTGAGAGCCAGTGATGGGGGCCAGGGAAGTAAAGGAGGCTACTGTGGAGGCAGGCTGAGTGGGGCCAGAGGCCTTGAAGCCTGCTGCCAGTCGTCTTGCCGGGTGTAAGCAGGGAGAGTGCATCAGATCTGGGCTTCAAGAGACCCCTCTGGCCCCAACTTCATGCCAGTTCTGAATGTCCACGGCCTGGAGGTCAGGGCCCCTCACCCTAGAGGGGCCGAGACCACAGGGTTGGAGGAAGGCTCCCAGGATTGGTTTTGGTTGTCAGTTGGCCGAGGAGCAGGGGAGGGGTGAGGCTGAGCCCTGGGAGGAAGAAAAGGGCTTCTGGGAAGGTTTGGGGATCCAGCGTAGGTGGGTGGAAACTGGGAACAGGGATAGATTTGGGAAGAGGCCCAAAGTTGGTCATTCCACATTTACTGAGCACCTCCCGTGTGCCGGGCCCTGGGGTCACAGCCCCCTGCTCCCTGGATGCAGTGGGGTGCGGGCAGCCTGGAGCCCACGCAGTGTGGCCTGTGACCCCTGCGCCTCGGCGGCCTCCTGTGTGCGGCGCAGCCATCAGGCAGGACAGGCTGCCCTGCGCCCCACCCGCCGCAGGGCCAGCAGGTCAGAGGTCATGCACCCCGGAGCTCCCCGTGTGCCCCACCACGAGGGATTGCTCAATCCCCCCACGCCCTCCCATGTTATCACCATCACCGGGTCTGGTGAGGAGACAGCACAGCAGAGAGGAACGGCCACTTCCCGTGGCCACAGCTGGGGCTCCAGATAAAGGCCAGCTGGGAACCCAGGCTGACCTGGAGAGGCTAGGGCAAGGGGCCAGGTTCAGCCACCTGCCTGGCCCCTCCAGGGACACCCCACAGACTCAGCCCTCAGCCTCCAGGCTTCCAGCACAGTCCCCAGCAGACAGGGCTAACTGCCACCCTGCTCTGCGGGGGGCCAAGCCTCTCCTCCCCTGACCTGCACACCCCCACTCCCTCCCCAGGTTGGGTCCTTTCAGCTCCCCGGGCCCAACTGAGCCCCACTGAGCTAAGGAAGGTGGCTGGTGAGGGTGCCTGTGGCCCGGCCATTTGGGTTGGGGGAGGCCCATGGCCCCTGCGGCAGCACATAGGCCGCCTGCCTCCCTGCGAGGTCCGCCTCCGCTCCCTCCAGCACCCCCTGTCTCCTGTCTCCAGGTCTCCGCATCCCTCTCTCTCCTCCCAGCTGCCACACCCCGAGGCCGGGCCCTGAGCCTGCCCCGCACAAGCCCTGCTGGGCAGCCCGCTGAGGTGGGGCAGGTCGGAGGGGCGGGCTGGAAGTGCGGCTCCGTGGTCCGGTCCCTGCAAAGGGCACCAGTGGAGGTCGGGTTGCCCTCTCCTCAAATCCTTTCTCCCTGCCTTGTCCACCCCAGTGTCTGCCCCCCCAAGTTGTGATCACACCTTCCCGTCCGCCCCCACCCTGCAGCCTTTGAGGGCCCCCTCCTCACCCCACCTCTTAAGTTCCCTCAGAGGCTGACAGGGCCCTGAGAGGCTCCCGGCTTGGAAGCAGAAAGGCAGGTGGGGGGGCAGGCCAGGTGGGGCGCAGGAGCCAGGCCTCCCCCCGGAGCTCCAAATTTCCCAAGGGTTCCAGAGCCAGAGTCCAGGCCAGGCCATAGAAGCCAGAGCTGACCCATCCTGTGTCTGACCCATCCTGTGTCCTCCCAATTCACTACCCAAGCAGGACGTCACATGCCAGGTCCTTACGCTGTCCCTAGACTGTCATCGTACGACCACTAACCTCACCCCCACCCAAGAACACCACCTCCGCCTCCACCTCCACCAGCATCACGAGGGACCTGCTCAGATCCATGTGGGGGAGACCTGCATCCAGGGGGAGGACGCATGAGGTCACTGGCCGGGAAGGGCGTGCCATACGAGGCCAGGTGAGGGGATGGGGCGGGGGCTCAGTAGAGCTGGGGAGGAGGAGGCAGGGTGGGAATGATCAGGAGATGAAGTCCTCTGCTGGCCTTGGCACTGCTTGGGCCCAAGAGGGAGCCGGGAGGGAGGGGACCCAGGAGGCCTGGCCAGCCTCTGCGGGGTCAATGGGCCCACTGTGGGCCCACCAAGAGGGGAGCCCAGCAGCAGGGCCGCGTTTGGGCCAGACGCCTTGATGAGCGTGGTGTGGACCCCCGAGTCTGCCCTCCACAGCCCTTGGGTGGGGGGCACACCTAAGGCTCAGGCAGTGGCAGGGGAGCCCAGAGAGAAGGCAGAGGAGCAGGAGAGGGAGGAGGAAAACCAGATGAGGGGCAGCTGGGGAGGGGGCCGCAGGCAGGGTCCCAGAGGAAGCGGGCCAGACAGCTCTGGGGCAGGGGGGCGTGGGTGGGCGCCAGGCAGGACTGCTGTGTAATGGGCGTGCTGAGATGAAGCCGCTCACGCCCTCATCAGACAGGCCGCGGGCCGGTGGGGCAGGTGACAGGACTGACCAGCCACAGTTCGCTAGTTCTCCGTGTCCAGCAGGCTGCAGGGAAACGCAGCCACGCCACCACCCAGGCCCTCGGGGTCCCCCAGTAGCCGGGCTCCAGAGCCTCCCCTGGGCTGAGTCCAAGCTCATGGAGGCCCGGCCAGTGTCCCCTGAGGGTCCCCCCGTTCTCCGGGCCTTTGCCCTCAGTGCTCCTTCTGCCCGACGGGGCCTGGTGTCAGGTCTACTCATGCTCTGCCTGTCTCCCTGCGGGGCGTCAAACAAGCCCCTCCTCTCTCGGTGCCTCAGGGCTCCCCTTGCAGAGGGCTGCCAATGGCCAGAGCAGAAGAGGCTCGAAGGACAGTGGAGCTGCAACAGGAGGCCGGAGCTTAGAGGGTGGTGCCCTGGCCCTCCTGGCACCGCTGCCCCCTGGCTCAGGGATGGGCTGGGAGGCAAGGAACCGCTCTGGGGACCCCTGTTTCCTGGACTTCCTTCACAAAGGGGAAACTGAGGCAGGGGGAGGCTTTGGTCCTCTGCCTCAGCCCCCCAGCACTAGGAACCCTGTGGGGGACATGGCCGCTGCCACCTCCCGGCCCTGGACACAATGACATGCCCAGCCCGGGTCCCAGCGCATCGCTGGTCCCGGTGCAGTTCCCTGGGAACTGGGGGTCTAAGTGTGGACACACTGGCCAGTGGGGCGCCTGTCACCCCATGGACAGCCGGGTGGACTGCTGATAAGGAAAGACGGTTGTCAGAGTCACGGGGTGCCACTGATAAAACAGACAAGCATCTCCCGGTGGCCGGAAGGTAGTGGAAAGAGGCCCTGTCCTGGGGGTGCCCACATCTCGGGTGGAAACACTGAGGCTGCTGGTTCTGGACAGGGTCCCCCCAACTGTTCTCCCAGCCTGCAGCCCTCACCAAGGCATCCGGGCCGCTGCTGTTCACGGTGCAGCGGGGGGAGACCCTGACCTGGAGAGGGAGGGCCAGGCCTGAGGTCACCTTGCAGGACCTTCTGCCAGGCCAATTGCCCCACCCTGCCCCCACTTCCCCTGCCCACTCACCAGGCCCACCGCAGCCCTAGAGAGCTCCAAACAAGCTCCTCGGGGCTCCCTTGCCTCGGGGCAGCCTCTTCCCACCGCCACACCTTAGCTCACGCCATGCCATGCGTCTGCCCGGAGCTCCCGTCCCACCATTCTCCTCTCTGCTCATTCTTCCAGGCCCAGCTTGCCCCTAAAAGAGCAACGATCCGGCGGGCTGCGAGGCCTGGGTCCATCGCGCCGCGCCACGCGCGGCCGCTCGGAGTGGAGGCCGCCTGGGGGCGGGCAGGCTGGAGGCACAGGTACATGTGAAGATTTCTTGGCAGCTTAGTGTGGAAACCATTGATCACCTTGCCCTCATTTCTGCCTGTTCTGTGTCAGCAAGAGAGAGTGCCCAAATGAGCAAGATAGCCCAGCGGAACAGTACTCCGGGAGTAAGTGTTATTCATACTCAGGCTCATGCTGGCAGCTTACAGCAGTTTCCTCAGCTGGTGCCTGCTGGCCCGGGGGGAGGAGGCAAAGCCGTGCCCCCAAGCAAGCAAAGCAAAAAGAGTTTGCCCGTGGATCACAACAGTGATGAGTATCGTCAGCGCAGAGAGAGGAACAACATGGCTGTGAAAAAGAGCCGGTTGAAAAGCAAGCAGAAAGCACAGGATACACTGCAGAGAGTGAATCAGCTCAAAGAAGAGAATGAACGTTTGGAAGCAAAAATTAAATTGCTGACTAAGGAATTAAGTGTATTGAAAGATTTGTTTCTTGAGCACGCAGATAACGTGCAACCCACTAGCACTGAAAATACAACTTCTGATAATGCAGGACAGTAGACCTCACCCCTTCCAAACTTCACAACTTGTGGCTTGAACGTTAAAGGTGTGACTACCTACATCACTCATATCAATGGCCGAACATTGTCTTGTTCCATTATTCAAAGACCCACTGAAGGTTGTTTTCTAGGATCAGCACTGAAGAGTTGATTAGCTAAAAATGTTAGCCATGTAATTTGAATATCTAGTTTTAAATGATATGGATTTTTTTGTGGGGATAAAACCAATTTTTGAGGTATATGGTAAAAAAAAAAAAAAAAAGCCCTGGACCTTGATATTCTTAATAAATCCTCACTTCCCAAAAAAAAAAAGAGCAACGATCCAGCCAAAAAGAGAGGATTCTGGGATGCAGGGGCTGTTACAGAGTGGGGTGGGCGTGGCAGGGTGTGCCACACGCTTTCTCTCGTGACACCCTTCAAGGTGCGAATCCTCGCTCTCATTTCCCCTAGGTGACTGAGGCACCTTCCCAGATGGTGCCATTGCCTCCCAAGACAATTCCTGCATCTTTTTGTCCTCATTCTCTGTGCACTATGGCTGTACCTACTTCATAGGTGTGAGGGAGGAGACTCAGGGAGGGGACAGTCCCTCAGCAGGTCATAGGCACAGAAGCCCAGGTCTCACTGGTTCCAGGATCCCAGGCAGGGTTCCTCCACACCTCCAAAATGTGGGGGTGGTGGGGGCTGGGCATGTCACTGGGTTCTTTTTCTGGAGCCCCTGGGAACAAGGCCCTGTTTTCCAGCTGGGATTGCTGACTTGGTTGATATTAATTTGAAGCTGCTATTATCATCCTGTCACCATGAAGGGAGTGAAGTTTACACCACAAAAGAGGGACATCTACACTGAGGAAGACTGACAGGGAGATGAAGAGAAACAGATTCCTGAAGGCATCCACTGAGCACCTGGATCCAGCTATGCCTGAAGCCTATCCTCTCATTTATGTGAGGCAATAAATTCTCTTTGATGCTGAAGGCTGTTGCAGTTGGGTTGCTGTTTATGACTCATAAAGTGCACATGGGCAGGATCAGTCAGCAGTGACTCTCGCCAGTCTGGGACATGCTCTGGGTCCTGGGCCCAGTTGCAGACATACAGGAGCCCATGTATGCCCATATGTACCCATGGATCCCAGTCCTGCCCTCTCTGGGAGTCTTCCCATAGCCAATACTCGCATCTCAGCTGTGGGGCTTTGGGCACCCCCCAGCCCTTACCCCCACCACACACACACAATTACCCCCCGGCCTGGGATGCTCTACCAGCCACATCTGCCCGCCTCCCTCAGCAGCCCAGCAGGGTGCAGCACAAATCAGCACCCTGGCTCTGGATGGATTCCCACGGCTGCCCACCCGCTGTGCCCCCAGAGCCCTGGCTCGTCAACGCCAACGGAGCACACCACGGCAGTGGCTGGGGTGGGCTCTTGTCTCTTCCACACAGCCCTGACATTTAAAAAATTTTTACTGCCAGCATTTTCGAAAGGCAGATTTCATATAAAAATATACTGATTTTTGCCACTTACTAACCGTGACCTTGAGCTACTTACTCGTGCCTGTGTTCCCATCCGAAAGCTGGTGATAGCAAGAGCGGCCCTCTGTCTCACACCCTCCTTGGCAGGTCCCATGGAGTCAGCCTCAGCACCTACCCAGAGTCAGTCCCTCCTCACCCTACACCAGTGGCTCGGACACAGGCCCGCACCTCTCACTGGTCCCCTGCTCTGCCCTCCCTCCTGTGGTCTGCTTTCACGCCAGCCAGAGGACGGCCAGAGGACTGCTCTTCACACCTGTCATAAGCCTTTCTCCTGTGGAAAACCCTCCCAGAGCTCCACTGCCCTCAGCGTAAAGCTTACACGCCTGCCCTGTGACCTCCTGGACCTCCTGTCCTATTACCCTCCCCACACCCACTTCTCCAGCTCCACTGGCCTTGCACCTCAGGGCCTTTGCACCTGCTGTTCCCTCCCCCTGCTCAGTGAGGCCCTGTCTGGGTACCTCTGTAAAGGTCACCCCTTAGACTCCCCATCCCTCCTTTAGTGTTCTCCCTAATGATTACTACTTTTTAACACACCAAATATCTTGCTTATGTACCTCCCTTGTTGTCAGCGTCCCCCACGGGAACATGAGCTCCAGAGACAGAAGTTTCTGTGCGTTTGTTCATCACCATCCCCAGCGCTTGGCGCAGCACCTAGAGCCCGTGGCCGGGTGCCCCACCCTCGTGCATTCGTGGCTGCCGGGGATTGGATGGGTTAGTCCCTATCGAATCCCCATGGGGCCCTGCCATGGAGCACATCCCCGGAAATGGAGCTGGTTCCCTCGCTGCTGTTTTTACTGGCCTGGCCTGTGTGTCCCCGGCAACCTTGACCTTCGGGGGTGGGTCATGTGGGGATGGCCCCAAGAAACACCAGCAGGAGAGGGAGTGAGTGAGGGAAGAGCAGGTACCAATAAAGTTGTGTCCTCATGAATCACCGGGCTGGGCTCTGAAAGTGAGGATGTCCCCCTGAGGAGTTGCTCCCCCAGAGCCAGGGAGCCACCCACTGCCCATCAGGGTTGCTCTCCGTCCCAGCACTGCTGCCCTGCAGGAAGTGGGGCGGTGGCCCTCCCACCTCGTCCCCTACTCCCCCTCCTTAACTCCCCACGGCCCCTTCCTTGCTGCTGTCACCCACGCAGGCCTCTCCTGCCTTAGGACCAGTCGTTCTTTCTGCCAGGGGCGCCCTTCTGCCCGACATTGCCCCACTGGCTCCTCTCCACTCAGGTGTCATCTCAGAAGGGACCAGTGACCTCCCTCTCATCCACAGCCCCTCGTTTAGTTACCTGCAGGGCTCTTTCTCATTGGTTCCCTGGTTATCGCAGGGCGCCCCCACAAGAGCATGAGGCTCCTGGCCGCACGGGCCTGTCTCTGCTTCACTGCTACGTCCAGTGAAGAGGCCAGAACAGAGCCTGGCACACAGTAGGTGCCCCATAAGTGCTGGCTGACTCTGTTGGGAGAATGCATGAGGCCAGCCTTCACAGCAAGCTCATCAGTGGGAGGCATGACCTGGGGGGGGGGCCGCCCTTGGCTGATGCAGGCCTTGCATGGGGCCCTAAGTGCACTCAGAGTTGGTCCCCAGGCCTTCTTGAGGGGACGGGAGCCCCCCAGGATCACAGAGAAAGGTCCTTGAGTTGGAGAAGACGGAAGACAGAAATGGAATCAGACAGTCACAGCCGCAACCCCCACCCCCCCCACTCCCCCGCCGCCCCGCACTGGCCCTCAGCCCGTCCCTCCCCCTCCCCGGGCAAACCTGGTAAGTGCAGTTTGGAAGCTGCTGGTTAAGACCACAGATCCCTGAGCAAATATGTTAATAGTTGCCCAGAGGCTGAGCTATGAATGAGGGCTCGTGAACCTGGGAGGGGGTGTGTGCAGGGAGGTCTCCGCCTGACCACCGGGCCGTCCTGAATAGGCCAGGTTTGTAGAGGCATCTGCACAACTGAGTGTGTACTGGAGCTGGGGCAGACGCAAGGCTGGGGCACCCTTGGGGAGGCCTGCACACCCGTGCGCCTGGCAGCCCGGGTCACCTGCGCAGGGGTGTCTGAGCCCATCTCTGGGCCAGGCCACGTGCACACATCCGTGTAAAGGCACAGGCAGGTGCCCTCTGGTACACACTGGGTGATTCTGGAGCATGCAGAGGTGTGGGTGAATCTTGCACACGGTGTCCGCAAGGCCGCGTGCATGGGTTTTGGGGAGTCTGTGTGCAGGTGTGTGGTGTACGTGTGTGAGGCTGTGCACACGTGTGTCCCTCACATCCAGCCTGAATGAGGCCTAGAGGGCTTTAGAGTCAGCCAGACGTGGTTCCCTATCCTGCCCACTCTGACTATCATCCTCTCCAGCGAGCTTTCCTGAAACACGGGATCTTATCATCGCTGCCTCGGGGCTGCTGCAAGACTTTGGAAGGCCACATGTGTAGGCACCGAGTCGAGGGTTACTTCACGGCCTTTGTCATCCCCTCCCTTTACCTTGCCATTCCCCACCCCATATCTGGGCCCCAAGACCAGGCGACACCTGTGGCCCTCCCCCATGACATCCCGGGCAGCCGTGGACTTCATCCCGTACAAAGTAAAGCAACAAGAAAATGCCATTTTGCATTGATCAAACTGGTAAAAACAGGAAAGTTCGATTATAGCGTGTGGGTGAAGAGGTGGGGTGATGGGAACGCTTACCCGTGTTCCTAGGAGAGGACATCCGCATCGCCGCTGCCGCATCGAGTAACTGTAACACGCTAGTGCCCGGTGGGCGGGACCACACACCCGTGTGCGTGCACAAGGAGGAAGAGCAGGGAAAGCAAACTACATACTCATCGGCGTGCACTGGCCCCCCGGACAGTGGTGGGTGGCATAGGGTGGAATGAATTCCAAGAATCCTGTGGCTCGATCCCCAAACACATGAGAAGTTGCAATAGGAAACCTGTGGACTGAGCCGCTCGCCACTTAAAAGAAATGCCGTAAAGCAGTACGCCGTGTGCCCGGCGGACACAGGTCTACATATTCAAGTGCATGGAGAAAGGTGAGCAAGGACGCACTCCAAACTGACAACTAACTGGTGGCTGTCCCTAAGAGGCCGCTGGAAAGGGCACTCTAGCCTTACCTTTTAGGTTTTCATTTTGCTCAAAGAGATCATGTGGTGTATTAGCCATGAATTAAAGATGAACGAGGGACAGAGCTCTGTGAGGCCCGAGGTGTGGCGGTCAGGGGAGTCACGCAGGCTCCTTGTCACACACACCACATGGCCCTGTTTTCCTGAAGACCAGCTCTCCGGGCAGTCCTGAGTCTGAAGGATGAGGCCCCAACACTCCTCTGTGGCTGCCCCGATTCCCTGCTGGACCCTGCCCCCAGGTTCACCCGGAGCAGCACCGGCCCTGAAGGCCCAGGCGTCTCCCCGGCCCCAGATCTTTGGGGTCCCCACTGCCCCCACCCCATTTCGGGACCCCCACCCAAATCCCCAAGCACAGAGCTCAGCGTGACTCTGGCCTGGAAGGGTGGCCTGGGATGTTGTGACCTGTGGGGCCAGGGATGGTCACTCTGGGTGAGTGTGGGCCCCAGGGAGATGCGGCCAGGCCAATAACTCACCCTACCCTCACAGCTGCGGCTCTGGGGCCAGGGACTGATCACGGGAGGAGGCCCCAGGAGCCAGCCAGCCCCCATGGGGCTTGTCAGACCTGGGGGTGCTGGGGGCAGGGGAGGGGCGAGACAGAGACACGGCGAGAGACACACAGAGGAAAAGAGGGAGACAGACACCAAGAGAGACAGAGGAGAGAGAGAGACAAAGAGATAGAGTCCCAGAGGCTCCTAGGCCCTGGAGGAGGGGCGACTGCGACAGAGACCAGCTCTGGGAGGAGAGAGAGGTGCGGGGGCGGGGGGGGGGGGCTCGGGGGGGGGGGGGCGCGGGGGGGGGGGGGGACACCCCCCCTCTGGCGGGTTGGTCCTGCTCTGATTGGCTAGGACTGGCTGCAATTAAACCCCATAATTGATTCCCTGGGATGACGAGGATCATTTCAATGCGGAGAATTAAGGTTTTCTTCCAAGATGGAAATAAAGATTAATTTGCAATTTCCTTCCTCACTGCACAGAGGAGAACAGACCCTGCTGGGAAGAAATCTCAGCCCCGGCAGGTGGGCTGGGGGTGGGGCGGCCTTCGGGGCCTGGACCTGTGCACAGCCCCCGTTGGCAGGGAGAGGGGCTGCCACAGCCCCGAGGGGACAGCCTCCAGGCCTCTGTGCGCCCACCCCGGCCCAGGAGCGGCCCAAATTGCCTTTCTCGGACTCGGGGCCTCTCTGAGCCTCGGGCTTCTGGCTCTGTGATGGTGCTGTGGGGCCTGGAAGGCCTTAGCCCACCTTTGAAGAGCACCTCTACTCCCTGCTTCAAAGCAGGCTGGTGTGCATTGTGACTCATTGGTCCCCAGCGGGGTCTGGTGTCCAGACAGCCACAGAGAGACTTGGTAGGAGAGTCCCTGAGGGGGGGAGGGGGAAGCCCCACACCCCCCTTCTCCCTGGTGGCTCCTTCTTCAGAGCCACCGGCCTCTTGCTGCCACCGTGGGCAGCGAAGCTAACGGAGCCCCCCGGAACTAACACAGGACCTCCCTGGAGGGGGTATACATGCTGGAGCTCAGGAGATGCTCCTGTCCTCTTCGGCCCGGGCCCCCACAGACCCCCACCTCTGCGCCCCTCCCTGGGGATACTCCCAAGCACAGCCACATATGAAGGCTCCAGAAAGCAGGAGCCCCTGGTACCCCCCCAGGCCTGGCTGCCCTAGGACCACCCCTCGGAGAGGCCTGCCCAATCCTGGGGGGGTCAGAACACCAGCCAGAGCCAGAGGAGGGCAGCAAGTGAGCCCACTGCACGTTGTGCCCCCAGGAGCCAGCGTGGCGTCCTCAGACCTTGTCCCTAGCAGGGTGCACTGGCGGGGGGTGGGGGGCGTCGCTGCCTCTGCCCTCTCCAGGCCCACACCCTGTTCACGCAGGTGGGGCAACTCCTGACTCCAGGGGCCCCATGGGAACAGCCCCACAGCAGAGCTGGGAGGAAGCGTGCCGCCCCGCCTGTGGTCTTCTGAGATCTCGTCTTGGCAAG
>NC_058403.1:157683968-157723246 GCF_002201575.2 Neomonachus schauinslandi
CCAGGCAGCGTCAGCGGCGCGTCGAGGATCCCCGGGCGCTTGGATGGGGCTCCCGGCCGGAAGGCCTCTGAGACCCGCCATGCCGTGCTTGTGGGCCCTCCTCTGAGAGCCCCCAGGGCCCTGCGTCTGCGCCCGGCCCTGCTCTGCCCGAGTCAGCCGAGGGCGGCCGCAGCCCGTTGGTTCCGAACGGCCCGGATCTGGACATCGTGCCTCTGGCTCTTCCTGGGGGTAACCTCTGGGTGACCCCAGGCACACACCGGGAGGAGGGAGAGCATGTTTATGGTCAGAGGGGCCAGTGCGCTCCTCTTGGGCTGCCTGGCGGCCTAGGCCTCTCTCCCCAACCCGACGGGAGCCTCAGACCTCCCCTCCCAGCCCACCTGCACACACACCCCACGTGCTCAGGACCCCAGCCTGCATGGCGACTCCGAGCCTGGGTCACTTGGAGAGGGCCGGGTCCCACTACTGGCGCATCCCTCCCAGTCGGGCCTCGCTTTACACACCTCCAGGCACAGGGCGCTCCCTCCACACCACCCTGGCCGATGACAGCTGAGAGAAAACAGCCACTCCGCAGAGTCACAAAGACTAGATGCCCAGCACGGCACCAAGCGCCCGGGGCCACGGTTGTCTCTCGGAGATGCTCTGGTGGGTTTCGGTTCTGCCCTCTGGCCCTGCGGCTCCACCTGTCCTCATGGCCCTGGGACAAGGGCAGTCCTGGGATAATGCCCCCGGGGCGGCATCTCACCCCCTCCCCGCTGACTCCCCAGAAGTCTGAGCAGAACCACGCAGAGCAGGACTGCCACCTCCAACAGCCGGGCCCTTGGGTCCCTTGCTGTCTCCCTGGACGCCCTGCAATGTCTCAGGCCGCTGCTGGCTGCTGGCTTTGTTCATTTGTTCATTCAGTCCTTTGACCAAAAATTGGACCAAAGTTTCCTGAACCCTTGCCAAGGACCTGCGGCAGCTCAGAACAGCCCGTCCCCTGACGAGGGGCGCCCAGGAGGGCTGGGAGAGTTGCCACCCTGGCCAGAGGCCCATAGATCCTTGCCCACCCTCTACCCTGGCCCCATCTCTACACCATCATGTCTGAGAGTCTTGGGCCCGCCCCCAGGGAGACTGGGCCCTGCGCTAACCCAGGACAGATGCCCAGATCCTTCCTACGGTTTCTTCCTTCTGGACCTGCCAGATCTGCCAGGGGCACCGGGTGACAAAAGAAATCACAGGGCACCCACTGCAGGCCACCAGCACCCTAATGGTCGTGTGAGCAAGGGGCTGGTTCCCAGAGCCCACACCAACCACAGCAGCCCTGCCTTTAACAGCACAGACAGATCTGGGATCCAGTGAAGCCCGGAGCAAGTGTCTCACCCTCTCTGTGCCTCAGCAAAATGAAATTAATATTGGGAACTGCCTCACTGGGTAGGGGTGAGCATGAAAGGGGTACACAGCCGGTACTCACTAAATGCTCTATGGCAGCCACTTGGGAAACCAGTTTGGGTGTTTCTTAAAAAATTAAACACAGAGTTACCGCCAAAATGTGGAAGCAACCCAAATGTTTATAGATAAACAAAGCATGGCATACCGTATACCCGTGTACCCCTGGACTGATGAGCTAGAAGTGTATTCAGCAATAATCTGATCATACAGCAGAATGAGCTGCCCTTGCATGTCGCATGGGGAAACCTGGAAAACACTGTGCTAAGTGGAAGAAGCCTGGCACAAAGATCACATAGTGTGTGGTGCCGTTTATATGAACTGCCCAGAAAAGGCCAGCCCACAGAGACAGGAAGCGGCTGAGTGGGTGCCTAGGGTGGAGAGAGGGTGGGATGGAGGAGGTATAGGGTTTCTTTTTGGGGTCATGAACATATTCTAAATTCGATTGTGCTGATGGATGTCTAACTCCCTGAAAATACGAAACGCCATTGAATTATACACCTTAAATGAGTGAGTGGCCCGGTATGTGAATTATATCTCAATAAGGCTTTTTAAAAAAAAACAATGATGTTACTTTATGACCCGACATTTCACTCCTAGATATTTATTTACGCAAGAGAATTGGAAACATCCGTCCACACAAAAACTTGTACATGCGTGTTCATAGTAGCATGATTCAGAACAAAATGTGTCCATCACATGACAAATGGATAAATGTGGTCTGTCTGTACAATGGAATATTATTCAGCCCTGAAAAGGAGGGGAGTACTGACTCATTCTACATGGATGAACTTTGAAAATATCATGCTGAGTGAAAGAAGCCAGACACAGGGGATCCTGGGTGGTTCAGTCAGTTAAGCGTCTGCATTTGGCTCAGGTCATGATATCAGGGTCCTGGGATTGAGCCCCACATCAGGCTCCCTGCTCAATGGGGAGTCTGCTTCTCCCTCTCCCTCTGCCTGCCGCTCCCCCTGCTTGTGCTCTCTCTCTCAAATAAATAAATAAAATCTTTAAAAAAAAAGAAGCCAGACATAAAAGGCCACAGATTATATGATTTCATTTATATGAAATGCCCAGAATAGGCAAAACTATTAAAAACAACCATACGATGGACTATTATTCAGCCGTAAGAAGGAATGGAGTACTGACTCATGCTACATCGTGGATGAACCTCAAGGACATGATGCTCAGTGAAAGAAGCCAGACACCAAAGGTCAAATAGTGTATAATTCCATTTACACAAAATGTCCAGAACAGGTAAACCAATAGATGCAGAAAATTTCTAGGTGGTTGCCAGGGGCAGGGGGATCCGGGGGGACAGGAGTGACTGCAGGTACATATGTTGTCCCTCTGGGGGGTTTTTCTAAACTTAGTGGTGATGGTTGCGCAACTTTGTAAATATACTTAAGCCACTGAATCGTATACTTTAAGAAGGGAGCTTTATGGCATGTAAATTTTATCTCAATAAAACTGTTTTAAAATGTAAACAGGACTCTGGGGACACCCCTGCATGGTTTAGATCTCCCTGGGGGATGAGGGGCAGAATGGGACAGTGGTCAGGGGAAGCCGTGGCGCCCGGCACCCACAGACGCTCGCGCAGCCCCCCGGCCTCTGTCCCTGGCGGCCCCGTGCCAGCCAGCTGGGTGACCCTCCAAGCTTCAGTCTCTGCTTCTGTCCAGTGGGTGGACCCACACGTCCTCCCAGGGCTGCAGGAGGGGCCGGCGGGACCCTGCCCTGGAAACCATTTTGTTCTCATTTTTAAATGAGCTTATGATTTGTCGTGTTTATTAAGGAAAGAGTTCAAACATGCAAAAAATGCACAGCGCATAAAACAGTGAACTCCCATGCCCCAACACCAGCTCGAGAAATAAGAGGTGACAGAGGCGGTTGGACCCTCAGGCTCCATGGTCCTGGCCTCCCTCCGCCCGTACGTATGTTGCCCCCAATAAGCTCTGCCGCGGGGCTTGGGGGGCTCGCTGGGGAGATGGTCCTGCTCGGAGGTGGGGACCTGTCGTCCCTCCTTTGATTCCCAGCTTGATGGAGGTGGAAACTTGGCCCCCACCAGGACTCACCTGCTCCTTCTTCCTCCCCAGAAGGCATGTGGGACCCAGAGGCTCCATGATTCTGAAAGTCTACAACTCTGGGTTTTAAAATGTGTTGTTTGTGACACACAGCAAAAATCACCCTTTTAAACATACAGTTCTGTGAGTTTTGAAAAGCACAAAGAGTTGTGCAAACCCCACCGCAGTCAGAATACACGGCAGCTACCCAACATCCTTCATGCGCTGTTGCACCCCACCCCTGCTCCCAGGGGTCGCAGGGCTAGATCCTGTCCCACACTCGCACCGCCACTGGGCTCTTTCCTGCCCCGGCTTGCATCACCCCGAATGTCACACAAATGGAATCCTGCCGTGTGTAACCTTCTGAGTAAGGCTCCTTTCGCTTGGCGATAGTTTGGGCTCCATCCCGGGTGCCGTGTGTGTCCACGTTGGTTCCTGTGGTGGCTGCGTGGATCCCAGCACGTGAGTGTACCACGGCCCGTTTGTCTGCTCACGAGCTGAGGGACATGTGGCTCGTTTCCAGTTTGCGGTGATTATGAAAAAGCTTATGGACATATTCATTTATGGATTTCTGTGTGAACCTAAGTTTTTCTTTCTCTTGAGTAAACGTTTGGCCTGTATGGGAAGTGTATGTTTGACTTTCTAAGTATCCGCCTGTTTTCCAATAGGGCTGTGCCATTTTGCATTCCCACCTGACTCGGCACTTGTATGCTTTCAGTCAACACATTCTTTTTTTTTAAGATTTATTTATTTATTTTAGAGAGAAAGAGAGAGTGAGAGAGAGAGACAGCACGAGCAGGAGGCGCAGAGGGAGAGAGAGAATCCCAAGCAGACTCCCTGCTGAGCGTGAAGCCTGACACAGGGCTCCATCTCATGACCCCGAGATCACGACCTGAGCCAAAACCAAAAGTCGGACACTTAACCGACTGTGCCACCCAGGTGCCCCTCAGTCAACACATTCTTATCAGGCACCCACTTCCAGGCACTGAGCTAGGCCAGGGATGCAAGTGGCCAGGATGAGCAAGGCCCTGCCCTCCTCCTGGGACTGCCAGTCCAGTGGGGGAAGCAGAGAAGGTACAAGAAAAGTCATGAACACAGAAGATCATGTCGGATGGTAAGGGCTCTGAGGGCATAAAGGAGGGTGACAAGAAGGAGGGGATGATCTGGGAGGGCCTCCCCTAGGAGGTGACTTTGAACTGAGGCTAGGGATGAGGAGGACCCATTCAGCCCAAGATCCAGGGCAAAGGGTTCCTGGCAGGTGACTGAGAAGGTGTAAAGGCCCTGAGGCCTTTAGGTCAGGATGCTGTGACTATGATAGATTTATTGGAACTCACTGTATGCCGGGAATGTGCTAAAAACCTTAAAGACATCTTCTTATTCAATCCTAATGGCCACCCAGAGCTGAGGGACCGCTGTCATCCCCAGCTTACAGCCAAGAAACTATGAGGTTCGGAGAGCTGTCACCTGCCTCAGGGCGATGAGGGGCACAGCCGGGATTTGAACCCGGTGAGACTCCCAGAAGTGTGCCTAACTCTGGGATTCCGACCTTCACTGGAGTCCCTCCCTGCAGTCCGGCTATGTGACCCCGATGGGTCACTGGCCCTCTCTGAGCCTCAGCCTTCTTACTTGTAAAACTGAACAGGGTTGCCTGCCTTGAAGCCTGCTGTGGGAAGCGTCTTGGCAAGCTAGTGCCGGTGGTGGGCAGAGAGCACACGGCTGTTCCCCCATCGCAGGGACAAAAGCGGCCCGGCCTCTAAGGTGGGTGAGCATTGCGCTACCGCTGGGCGCCGACAGAGGGCAGGAGCGGCCCGCGCCTCGACGGCCCGGCCGGGAGCGCGCAGTGGAGTGGCGCGGGCGCAGCGTTGGCCTGGAGACTGGGACCAGAGCCCCGTGGGGCGCTGCACTGGGTCACGCCTCAGTGTACTCTCAGGACGCAGGCACCCCTGTTACACACTCCTGTGTGAGGGCATAAGACGGGGACAACCCAGGGACAGGCACCCAGTTAAGGACAGGGGTAGGGGCGCAGAGGGCATTAGCGGTGCCAGTGTTCCCAGGCCTAAAAGACTCTGCTCTCAGACCCACCCAGCTCTGCGCCGCCCCCACTTGTGCAGCTGAGTCCCGGGGAGGGGACATCACCGCAGGCCCCTGCTCTCCCTGCATGGGGCGAGGGGGCTTCCTCCAGGAAAGCCGCCTGCAGAACCCGGGAAAACTGGCCTCCGCTCGCAGGGCTCTCAGCAGCTTCAAAGCCTGTGAAGTCCACTTGAAATGTGGCCAGCTGAACTGAGATGAGCTGAATGTCCGATACACGCCGGACTTCAAAGGCTGAGTATGAAAAACGGAAGCTGAACCATCACATTCATCATTTTTTATATTGATCCCATGTTGAAATGGCAGTATGTGGGATATACTGGGCTAAATAAAAGATAAAAATTAATTTCACTTGTATTTTTTCAAATGTAGCTGTTGAAAATTGAAAACTACGTGCACGGCTTTCATTCATGGCTTGTGTTCCATTCGTATAGGACATGCTTGTCTAAATGTTTTACATCTGTTAGCCCATCTAATGTTCATCTCGTCCTCCCTATGAGGCCTATACTCTTCTTATTCCCGATTTACAGATGGAGAAACTGGGGTGCCAAGAGGTGACATGACAGGCTCCGGGCTGGTTATGGGTGCACAGCCCACAGGTGCCCCGGCCGCCCCATGCCCAGGGACATATATGCACACGCATAACACATGCAAGTCCCCAATGTGTAACCGATGGATGGGCCAGGGCACAAACACATGCCACCTATGTCCCAGCTCGTGCGCGTGCAGATGGTACTACGTGCATCCAGACCTGCGAGAGCCTCACGAGCACACACGTCCTCGCTCCTGTGCACGGCCCCCTACTCATACCCACACACACACCTGCACACCCCAAGTGCCATCTGGAGGACTTTTTGGGGTCCTGCTGCTGGCCCTGATGGTTCCCTGCTCACCCAGGCCTGGATGGGGGGGCCTGGCTGAGCCTCCATCTGTGTCTGCAAGAGCCAGAACCGAGGTGAGCGGGTGGGCCTGCCCAGCGCCCTGCCCTCCGCTGCCCGCCCTGCCTGCCACCAGGCCTCTGCAGGCCCTTCCTCCCGGCTGCAGAGCATTTGCATAAAGCTCCCCAAGCCCGCGGATCGCATTACATGGAGGCCCGATGATAATCTTTGTTGAAATAATATTTAACACATGCTGCACTTTTAATTAACTATCTGAATAATCTCAAATTAATACCAGAGCTTTAAAAATAAGTTTTCATTTTCACGTTGGGTAACATAATAGTGGCCCGGCTGGCCCGTTTCCCCCTCCTTTGATTTAATTAAAAGCCCTTTTGTGTGTCTCTTGTCACTTCAGAAACAGACAAAAGCACCCGGGTGGGCAGGCCAGAGCTCCTGGCTTGGGGGTCCAGGGCTGAGGCCAGGGCTGGGGTCATGGCTGCCCAGGGTCCTCACTACAGCCCTGGGCTGGCTCTGGCGTGGCCATCACACTCGCGTGCACAGGGACACTCAAACTTGCTCACAGACACCCGCAGGTCGCCTCTCCTACATCTGGCCTGTACTCCACACCCTGACATCTGTCCTCGTGCTCACACGGCCAGGCCCTCCAGACAGATCAGCTCTCACGGACACTTCCTGCACCTGCAGGTGCTCATGTGCAAATCCACACACGCACGCACGCACGCTCACACGCACGCACGCATGCACACATGCATGATGGTTTGGAAGTTGACAACTGAAGCCAGTCTGGGCTGGGGTTAACAATTTGCATTCGGAGTCCGAATCTGAGAAGACCAGAGGCTGCCTGGCCCGTATCCCATCTCCAGCTGGCTCCCGAGTGCGTGCACGTGTGGGAGTATGTCTCTCTCCCTGTTTGTCTGTCTCTGTCTCTGGGCCTCTACCCCACGTTTGATGCTTCTAGAAACAGAACCAGGCAGGCAGCCTCCGCTGGCCAGCTTGCTCCACCAGCCGGTCCTGCTCCCACTGTGCCCAGGGCCCCAGCTCTCTCTCCTGGGTCTCCTCCTGGCTCCGGAGGAGCAGGCGGGGAGGACGGCTTTCTCCTGGGGTCTTTGCCTCGCCTCCCACCGGCAAGCCAAGGCCTCCTCCTCTGATCAGAGACGGGCGGAAGGAGGCCTTCCTTGGGTAAGTGGCCCTAGAGTGCCCAGTGGGGAAACTGAGGCCCTGTGGAGCCTTAGTTTTCTCCGACAGATCCAGTAGGGTAGGAAGGTTTCTGCTCCGTGGCCCTGAGGCCCTCAGGAACTAGGCAGAAAGGGGGTACATGGCAGCCCCATCTGCTGAGATTGGATTCTTGGCAGGGGAAAGCGAAATTCATTTGGTTCTGAAGCTAAAAATCAGAAATGGCTCAGTGGAGAGCAGTGGCGGGGTGGATGGTCGGTGTGTCCTGTGGAGCCCCTCTGAAAGCTGGGGACAGGTTACTCGTGCCTCCCTGGGGTCCAGGGACAGTTCTGAGGCCGCCCCCCTGGGGTTAGAAGCAGGCACATCTCCAGTTTCCTCCACACATCTGGTTTATTCACCGGCTCAGCAAGCACAGACAGGGTGGGTGCACGCTGAACGAACCTTCTGAGCCCTGCAGCCACACAGTGGGGAGGTCAGTGTCCCGAGCTCACCAGGAGCCCACTGGGGGTGGGGGGCAGCTGGGCTGCAACCCTGGCAGTGGCGGGGGTAGGGAGTCAGCGTGCAAACTCTGCACCCCACTCTCTCCCCTCTCCCCTCCCCCCCTCGCCCCCCCCTCCCCCGCCCTTGCCCAGGGTCCCGCCCTCCAGCCCCAGGCCCTGGTCCAGGGACTTAGAGCAGGAGCAGTGGAGCCAGGTCCTGGGAACTAACTGCCCTGGGGTATGGCTCCCCCTCTCTCCACACCAACCAGTCCCTTCTGGCTCAGGCCGACCAGCCAGCCCCGGTCAGCCGGGACCCAGCGGACTCCTGCCCCGAGGGCTGCCTGGAGGGGGCAGGCGAGCTCGCTCCCACCTACCGCACACTGGCCAGTGAGGACAGGCTAGGCCCCTCGGGCACCGCACCCCACGTGGTCTCACGCATGCACATAATCACTCACGACCACACTGTCACAGACACGTGTATTCACTCACACGTACCTTCACACACGTGATCCCGCGGTCACCCAAGACCACCCACGCAAGTAAGCACACAGGGTCCCGGCCGGCCGGCTGGCCCATACAGACGAGTGACAGTCATGGGGTGGGCTCCAGAAGTCCCATCCACCTGCTCTTCCACCGGGGCCGTCAGCTAGAGAGGCGACGTGCAGGGCGGGACCCGCCCTTGCCCCGAGCACCCACAATGCTCCTGTGCACAAGCTCCGGGAGTTCTCACTGCCCTTGGGGAGGGCAGGGGTCCCCACTTACAGAGGGGGACACAAGCTCAGGCGAATGAAGCTGCTCAAGGTCACACAGGGAGAAATGAACGGAGCCAGGCCCGGAACTCAGCCTCACCAGCCAGCCCAGCAGCTGTCCCTTGAAGCCCTGAAAGGCTGACCTGCGGGGGGCCTGTTGGGGTGAGGCTAACAGGCAAGTAGAGGCAGGGCTGCATCTGGAACACAGAGGGGGCAACCGCAGGGCAGCATCGCTAAGCTGACTCGGAAGACTCAGAGCCTCAGTTCGGTGGTAAGACCCCAGGGAGCTGGAGTGAGGAGGGGTTCCCCGTGCCTCTCAAGATTGTCACAGAGCTGGAAACCACTGAGGCTTGTCGCCCCGGCAAGGGAACTGTGACCTGGCCCCACCGATCCCATGAACCCTGCAGAGGGCCCCTGTGCATAAACGGGAGGGTTTGATGCCTGGGAGGTACTCAGAGCAGAGGCTGCTACAGGCGAGTCCTCCACTCATTTGCTCATTCAGTCGGTCACCCAGTGCCTGTAGGTGCAGGTGCTGTCCCAGACCAGTGTGACAAGACTGACCCAGGCCCTGCCCTCCTCGAGCTGCCATTCTACAGGGGCAGACAGACAGTATGCAGGCATCGAAGAGAGTAATGATGTCATTTCAGATCATGATCATTAGCCAGAGTGATCAGAGAGGGCTTCTCGGAGGAGGTGACATTTGGGCTGAGACCTGAGTGACAAGAAGGAGGCAGCTCAGCCATGAATTGTGGAAGAGGATTCCAGGCAGAGGGACCACCAAGGGCAGAGGCCCGGAGGACCAAAAGCTCACAGGAAGGAGGCCTGGGCAGGGCGAAGGTCGGCAGGGCCTGGCCAGAAAGCAGCCTGGTGGAGACCGGGGCAAATAAGGCAGCCCTCACCCCCATTTGAGAGGCAACTGCTGCTCAGCTCCAGCCCTGTGGGACTGAGGACAGTGTGGCCAGATGTTTCAATGTTGCCAGAAAAGCTGGAAGTTTAGGTTTTTGCATAAAACCTCCTGATTTTTTAAATGGCCAACTTTTTCTGAAACTGTTCAAATCCCACAAAGCCTTTCTAGGGGCCCAAACTAGCCCCCGGGCCTCTGGTTGGAGACCTCATTAGGAAGTGAGGGCCTGGATTCGAATCCTGCCCCACCCCCCATACTGTCTAGCTGTGTGATCTTGGGCCATTTGCTTGTTCCTTTGGGCGTTTCCATGCTTTCATCTGTAAGATGGAGATAATCGTGCCTACGTGACGGGGTTACCATGGGGACCTGGATGCTTGCATGTCTTCATTCATTCAGCAAATATTTATTGGGCAGCTACTGTGCACCAGGGATAGTGCCAGGTCTGGGGGAAGGGGGCACAACAGCAAAGAGAAAACACAGAAGTCTCTGCCCTGGTGCCTCTTACAGTCCACGGGACACAGAAAATGAGTAGCAATGGGAGCAGGTGCACACGTAGAAACGGCACAGAGCAAGAAGGGCCAAGGGGAAGAAATAGGGCGAAGAAGGACGTAAGGAGAGCTGAAGGGGAGGGTTGACATTTTAGATCAGGTGGCCAAGGAGGCCCTCACTGAAAAGGTGGCATTTGAAGGAAATGAGGGAGTGAGGCACACAGCTATGGGGTGGAGTGTGCTCCAAGCAGGGGGAATGGCGGGTGAAGAGGCCCTGAGGCCTGGCTGCTAGCCGAATAGGCAGGAGACTGGAGTAGCTGGAGTGGAAAGAATGGAGTCAGAGAGGTAAGGAGATGGGGGTTGGGAGGAGATCGGGTGGGGCCTCATGGCGGCTGTGAGGACTTTGGCTTTGCCTCTGAGTAAGGTGAGAGCCATGGGAGGGTGTGGAGCAAGGCAGGGCTGACGTCTGACTTTGGTTTTGACAGGATCCTTCTGGCTGCTGCTGGGGCGGAAGCTGGGAGAACAGGAAGGAATAGTCCCGGCAAGAGGTTATGGGGGCTGGACCAAAGGGCAGCAGTGGGGCTGGCAGAAGTTGGTTAGACTCTGGATAGATTTCGAAGGTCAAGCCAGCAGAGGGGGCAGGGGGGTGGGCCAGGTGAAGGACGATGCCCCGATCTGGTCCAGGCACCTGGAATACGGAGGTGCCATTTCCTGGGATGTGGCAGGTGGAGAAAGAGTCGGTTGGGCGTATGGGCCTGGGCAGGAGTTGCAGGGAGAGCAGCCGGAGAGAGGAGGCTGGGGGAAGAGGGTCCAAGAGGGCCATAACAGTGGGCCTATTTGAGTCACAGGGAGCAAGTGCCGCCCACAGCTAGTGTAGACGGAAGTGAGCACAAATGGCTCCCAGCCGCCGCTGGCCCACAGCAGGCTAGCATGGATGGACGCTCATATCGGTTGTCATTTTGGGTTCCAGGGAAGGAAGGGGGCCTGGAGGCAGCTCCGGAACGCAGGCCGGAGGAGGCGACACTGTTGAACCCCGAGCCCGAGACTCCTGAGGGGGTCTCAGGTCTCGGGGACTCCGGCGGGCCTGCATCCCCTCTCCCCGACGCCGCTGCGGCCTCCCCTCCCTCCCCCGCCCCGTGCTCACTCCCCGGCGCTCCCTCCCTTCCCCCCTCGCCACCTGCGGGGTCGGTCAGATCCGGGCCTTTGTCCCGCGCCGCAGCCCCGCCGCCCCGCGTGGCGCCCCCCGAGCAAACACAGCTGAGCGCCGGGGCTCGCGTGCCGCCCCCGCCCCCCCAAATCTTCGGGCCGCGGGGCGGAGGCTTAGCGGGGCAGCTGCGGGCCTGCGGGCGGGGCGGGGGCTGAGCCCGGCCAGGCGCCCCCCGCGCCGCCCCTCCTGCCCGGGCGGCGGCCGCGCCTTTGTCATGCAGATGGCCCGCTGGCGGCCGCGCTCCGTAATCGGCCGGGCGCCTCCGCATCCGCAGCTGACCTGGGGGGCGGGGGGGCGGGGGGGGGGTTGGGTGTGGGCGTCTCGGCGCCCGAATCTGGCCCAGGCAAGCGGGGAAGACCCGCTTTCTCCTCCCGCCGCCGGGACACCGGAGCTCCTTGATGCTGGGCCACATGCTCAAGTCGCTGGGCTTCTCTGGGCCTGTCTGCTTCCTTGCATTCCAGGCAAAGGAATCTGCGGGCACTCGGGCCTGGAGGCTGGGGAGCAGAGGCCGAAGCTCCCACTGCCGCGGTGTGGAGCACGTTTGGGGAACAGCCCCCTCGCTCCTGTGCCCACAGTCCAGCCAGACCAGCAGAGCAGGCCCCCTGCCATCCAGACCTCTGCCGGCACTGTGGGTTTGGGACTCCATCCCCGCGTACGCGGGCCTCAGTCGTCCCACCTGTGCTTTGCCGGCTGGAACTGGCAGGAAGGAGGACTGAGTGAAGCTTGTGGGCTCACAAGCCGCAGGGAGGCTGACTGCCGTGGGGTGTCAATATCTAGCGCACAGTGGGCACCCTTGGTAATGGCACAGAAGCTCAAGAGGGCAGAACCACCTACACCACTCCCTACCCCTCCTGGCCGCTCCAGTGGTAGCGGTGTGGGTCCTCCACTAGGGACACGCCCACTTTCCCGAGAGCGAAAGATTCACCAAACAGACGTGACCAAATGGAAAGTTATTTACTGCCTGGTATCAGGAGTCAGGCCTGGGGCCAGACACGGGGAAAGAAGCATTCCTGTAGCTGGAAACGGGCCTGGAGGGGCTGTTGTCCTGGCATCCTCCCTGGAGCACCCTGTCCCCCCATTTTGCAGATGAGGAGCCTGAGGCCAGAGAGCAGCGGGAACTCGTGGCTTCCCAGTCCTTGTCTTTGCCTGCAAAGAGTGGAGGCCTGGAATTCCTACCAGAAGATACAGAAAGACCAACATGCATAGACAAGCTGCTTGGAGTCCAGGATGTGCAAACAGAGTAACATCGTTTCCCACCAACAGGTAAAAAGCAAGAACACCGACAGCCAGCCGTCGGGCTGGGGCCCTCTCCCTGCTTCCACGGCGAGTCCCTGTGGGCGCCACCGCTCGCGCACCATTGTCAGTAGGAATCATGCTCAACATCCTGCGGAGCCTCAGTCCAGTGACTGTACTCCCAGGAATTTATCGTTAAAAGGAGCCAACAGGACAAGTGGGTAAGCACACTTATTTATGGTCGTAAGACTCGGAGTTTCCCTTGGAGTGTAGCTCTGCAGGCAGATGGGAGGGAGCTCCAGTCCCAGCTCAGCCATGTATGACCTTGGGCAACTGGCCTGTTTCCTCATCTGGAAGATGGGAATAATAGCCACACCGGTCCCCTCTGCATCAGCCCGCAGTAGGCAGGGCCCTCACCCCAGGGCCCATGAGGAGCCCACAGTGGACAGATTTACATGAAGGAAAAGCAGTCTTTTGATGTGATGGGTTATTAGCAGTCTTGACAAATGGAGCTGAAAAAGCTCTCTGGGCCTCAGTTTCCCTTTCGAACAAAGAAAAATTGGTGTTGGGAGTTCACTGGGTGGCTCCTAGGCTCTCCCCAGTGGCCCTCCCCCCTGACCCCTACCTTCCCTCTCCCCAGCTCTGATAGCTGAGCCAGGCATCTCCAGCTCAGGCGGGAGAGGTTGGTGGGAAGAGAGACATCACACAAGCTTGCCTGTTACAGGAGAGGGCAGGGGAGGGGGAGGAGAAGCAAGCTACCCACCGCCTCCACCCGAGGCCTTGGCCCTCTGGCTCCAGCAAAGGCCAGTGGAAGGTGGGGGTTTATCTCACACACACCTCCAGGGAGGGGCCTTTATGGCCAGATCCAGTTTCTGGCAGGACTGGTTAGTCCAGGTGGCCCTCGATGGACGGCCGAGATAAGGCCTGTGCAGGTCGGCTGGGCTGGGCAGGAGACCCAAGCTGGGCAAAGACTAGGGGGTGGCCTGGGCACAGCCTGACTCAGAGGTGGGACGGGGTCTGCACCCATCTTGTCCCAGATGTCACCACCTTTCGGGGGCCACCCGGGTGCCCTCTCTGCACCTCCTGCCCCTGCCAGCAGTGAGAGGTGGCACAGGATGAGGCCATCCTGGGGTGGAGCAGTAGAGGCCTGAGGTTGCCCAGGCAGGCCGTACTGCGGTAAGAGTTTGTATGAGCACTTGATGAGGTTCTAGAGGCAGTATGGACTGAGGTTGCCCGGATGTGAGGTTGTTCAGGATTCCGCATTTTAGGTGGGCACAGTTTTGGTTGCCTCCATGCCTGTCAGACATTCCCGGAAGTCCCCAGAGCCTGACTGGACCAGCTGGCCCTTGTGGGCTTGGTTCTCATGGGCCAAGGTCCTCTTGCTGTCTCTAACTTCATCGTGTCCTCAGTAGTCCCTATAAATAGCCCCTTCTTGAAACCCTTCCACCTAGTTTGAATGTCACATCTTTCCTGCCAGGACCCTGCCCAGTACATTTCTGGGATCCTCACAGCCTCAGGGAGCAGCTGTGGTTGCTCCATTTTATAAGGAGGAGCCCCCTGTGGGGCCCTCAGTTCCTCTTGGCACAGACTTCCCTCATTCTCAGCACAGACCTCGGGAAAGGCAGACCTGTGGGGCTGACAGCAGAGCCTGAGAAATGGGGTTTGTGTGCATGCAGGAAGTCTCTGAGGGAGGTGGTCCCAGGGAACAGGGGGAGCCAGGGGCAGGGGAGGCAGGGAAGGGGGGAAAGCCAGCAGACAGAGGCATTGCTGAACCACCATCCGGGGGATACTGACTCCACCGCGCCACCTGAGGGCCTCGAGGACAGTACTGAAAACTGTCCACCCCTGAGAGGGAGATACATAGCCAAAGGCTGCCACCCCGTTGCTTGGGGCTGGCCCATCGGCCCCCGCGCTTCTGGGTTCATACAGCTGGGTGCCAAGCAGGTCCTGTGGGTGGTCCTCATGCTGCGGCAGAGAAGCTGTGGGCCAGAGCAAGCTGGGCCGTCAGCGGACACCTGCGCGAGGCTGGTCGGAGGCGCCAGGGAGTGGTCACCACAGTGCCGGGACTGGGATCCGCCAGGGCAGGAGCGCTTGAGGTGCGCCGCAGAGGCATCCAAGACAGTCCACGGTTTTTAATAGAAAATTCAAGGGTCAGTAAGGCCGTCATTGAAAAGATTGTCTCAGTTCCCAGAGGAGGGGCCACTTGGGGAAGCACTGAGGGGCGGTGGTGACGGGGCCTCTGTGGCAGGAGCCTTTACTGTGTGGCTTCCTCAGGAAAGAACAGGTAAGCCGGGTAAGCAGGCTTAGGGTTGGCTGGTTTGAATCACTTCGGCGGCCTCTGGAGCCTAGGGCAGTCCTGAGTTGTCTGGGACCAGGCCTCGGAGATAGGGTCGGGGGGCTAGTGGTCCCGAGTGCGAGAGCCCACTAGAGGTGGCTGGGGCTGTGGGCTCTGGGTTGGCTGGTTTGCATTTGAAAAGCACACAGGGGCCAGTGGTTTCCTCTCTAGGAATTGGCCAATTCTGGGAGGGGCAATCCCTCCAGGGTCAGCCAGGCCAGAGGTCAGGGCATCAGACACAGAAAACAACCACCCCCCCCCGCCCCTTCTCAGCTCCACCTGTGGCCGATGTTAGGTCCAGTGTGTCCCAGAGTCCAATTCACGGTGATAGCCGGCCTCGATCCCTGTCAGATTTTAATATAGGGAATAGCATGAGCTATGGTCCCTTGTGCTGCACTTAGTCCTGCAGCTGCAGCTGATACCCACCATCTCCTTCTCCCACCTCTTCTGGATTCCTCTCGCCTTCAGCCAGCACCTCTGCTGCTCTTGCTTTGCCTCTCTTGGATCAAATGCCCCAGCTCTTCACCAGGGGTCTGCTGCGTGGCCTTGTGCCGCGTGTCCTTCTGGGCTCTGGGCTTTCTCGTGTGGCACAGGACAAGCCCCCAGCCCTCGGGATGTCCCAGACTGGCACTGGAGCTAAGCCCTTAAGGGGCCAGTCCTTTCAGGTAGGCTGCTCCTGAGTGATGTGAGCTAGGATGTGACCAATGGACCTGTGGTTATATTCCATTGTCACCTCCTCAGGGTAAGATGGTCCCCTGTACCATCCTTGGGTAAATTGAGCCAATAATCACTCGAATCATTTCCTCTGTGCCTGATGCATATGGGAAAGCGATTGAGAAGCCATCTGCCCTAGCTGAAAAAATATGGCCATCAGACCCATGTGCGCCCCTAGGTGGTGATGCTGGGGGATGGCGTTGCAGCCCAGGAGATGACCCGGAGAGGGTATTTGTTCTGGTAAAAAATAAGTTGCTGGCCTCTCCAGGGTGGAAAGGATCCAGTGTGACCAACTTGCTGTCAGCTGGCTGGCCAATCTCTTCAAGGGGTGACCCCCGCAAGGAACCGGCATTGGTCTCCGCTGCTGGAAGGTGGGCGTCGGCCACAGCCACGCGGCACGCTGGGGCCCACGCATGGAGCCCGCCCTGCCACTGCGCTGCTCTGCTCACAGACCCACCATGCAAATGCTCGAGTGGCCCCAGGGCAAGGCAGTCTTGGCCTGGTTGTCACCCCTCTCCTCCAGGCTGGATGCACACGTGCCATGCCCACCCAGTAATCAACTCCCCAAACTTCCTTGTCTCGGGTCTTCCCTTCTTCCAAGCGCATGACCGGACTGCCAGGCTCCTGACTGTTGCCCCGAGTCCACACATCCCCGTTGGTCAGGCTGCTTTTCCCTCCTCCTCAGCGAGTAACCCAGCGTCCCGCTCGCGGTGCTGGCCCAGGACCATCTCTCCCCACCAGTCTCCTTGAGGGATCTCCCGAGGGGACTGCAGGATGGCAGAGGCCCATACGTGGTTGCAGGCCTATCTGTGAGCCTGGCCTCGATATTTTCTCCTCCACCCTTTGACCTGAGGGCCCCCTCCCACGGAGCTACAGGTGGGCAGAGGAAGAGGCAGCAGAACCACAGAGGTCGGGAATGTGGGAGTCCAGGCCACCTTGTTGCGGGCCTATGGACAGATGTGCTCAGCCCGGGCCCAAGTGCCCCAGTCTATCACACCGTGGATCGCTGCCGGACCCGGCCGCCTTATGATGAGTGGACCTGATGGTGGCCATGTCCAGTCACACGTCACATGATGCCTCATCACCAGATGCTCAGGCCCTGCAGGGGCCCTGTAGCATTCCAGAAGCCGGGCTCCTGACATAGCTTTGCTACAGCACTCCGAGCCTTTACATAGCAACCTCTTACCACGGCTGGCCAGCAGCTCCACCTGGGGCCGTGTCTACCACCATCAGATCTGCAGGTCATATGACTGCGGAGCAGCTTGACCACAGTCTGAACCTTCTGGAGAGAGAGACTTCTCCTGCTCTGGGCCCCACCCACACAGTCACCTGATGAGTGCTTGGGGCTGCATTCCCAAGTGTGATATTTGCCGCACCCTGGGGTCCCTTGGTGCTGGGGCCCCTTTCTTCATGGTGGGAGGTGTGAGGGGCAAGAACCTGTCCTCGCCCCCCAAAAGGGAGCTCCCAGCATGCCCCAGGCCTTGGGACCCTCACAATCCTCACTGATATGGCAAGCCTCACGTGCCTCAGGAGGATAACAAGGGAGCTTGCACAACCTGCGCTGGGTCTGAGTACCATGACGTCATCAGTAGAGTGGACCAGCATGAAAATTGGCACATATCCAGACCAGCAGTTCCTTCGGTGGCATGTCAAGCTTTTCTCTCTTGGATCAAATCCAAGTGAAACTAAAGGCAATCCTTTAACCCTGTTAAACTGCCAGCATAATGTGGGCCATTTCTACACCAGTCACCCAGCTCCATATTTCTGAGCCTCTCTGGGAGGTGTCTGGAATTATGCTCCTTCCCAGGTTGGTGACGATTGCTTTGAGTGGTAGGACTTGGGAATGATTATTTAATTTTGCTTTTCAATTTTTCTGTCATGTTAAATTTTTATTAAGTAACATTTTAAAAATTCCTTAAACACTGCTGAACGCATCCCATAGGCCTCAGTGCTGCAATCAGGGGCATTTAGGTGGAGCCAGCTCCGACTGGAGAGACTAGCACTGAGCACAGGGAAGGGTGCCCCGGGGAGGTTGGAGGTGAACTTGACCATGTTTTGGGCCCAGCTTTACACCAAGGAGGCATGATCAGGTCGGGGCGGGGGGCCATTGGGACAGTCTCAGCCTTCTAGGAGCTGGGATGTAGGGAACTGGCCCAGGCCCCAAGGAAGGGCAACATCCAGCCAAGCAGCCTGGAGGTGGAAGAAGGCTCCAGAGCCATTAAGGCAGACTCAGTGGGCAGGAGGAGTGAAAATAGCCATAGCAAACATTTATATGGCCCTTAGTGTTTGCAGCATTCTAAACACCGTATCCGTATTAACTCAGTCCATTTTTCAAACAACCCAGAAGGAAGAGTCTATTGCTATCCCCATTTTACAGTTGGAGAAACTGACTCCAGGGACAATTTAATAACTTGCCTGGAGGAAACTGAGGTAGGAGTGTAGCTCTAGAGATGGGCCAGCATGAATGCACTCCTGCATTTATTTTTTTTAACAAATATTTCCATGTGCCCAGTGCTGTTTCTGGTATTGAAGAAACAGAAGTTAGCAAACACATACCCCCATTATCCCACATACCGCACATACCCCACATTTCTAGACTGAAAGATGTTCCAGTCTAGAGAGATGTTCCATCTCTCTGAAGAGATACATATTCAACATGTAAGTGCACAAGCATATTGTCACAAACAATGACATTTTGCCACAAAGCAAGAGTATACAGGAAATTGACCTGGCTTGGGGGTCAGGGCAGGGATCCTGGAACAAAATTCATTTTAGTTGGACCCTGAAGAATATATAGAAGTTTGGGTTAGAGAATATTCTGGGCAGAGGGAACAGCATGTGCAAGGGCCCTGTGGTGAGCAAAAGATTAGTTCGTTAGAGATTCTGGAAGGGGTGCAAAATAGCTAGAAAGTGTGAGCAAGAGGGAGTCTGGTGGGAGGTGAAAACCAAGACGTGCTCAGGAACTCCATTACTTAGAACTTCATAGGCCAGGATAAAGAGTTTGGATTTTATGCTAAATGCATTGGGAAGCTATTGGAAGGTTTTAAGCAAGGCAATCGCATGGTCTGATTTACCTTTTCATGGCACACTTTGGTGCTATATGAACTCAGGAGGCAAAGGAGAAGCAGAAAGACCCATCAGGAGGCTATTATAGTAAAGCGAGTGAGAAATAATGGTTGCCTGGCCCACAGGGATGAGAAGGGAGAGGAGAGGCTGCCCCTCCTTGGAGCAGACTTCCTGGAAGTCCCCCACACTTCTTCTCATAGCCCGTCGGCGGGGGAGCCTGGCAATTGTGATCTTTGTCCCACGTGACCTCGTGCGCACTGAAGAGTCTGGCACCCTGCTTCTAAGGAAGGAAAGAGGGACGGATATGGAGGCAGGCATCTAGCTGGGGTGCGCCTGTGAGGTTAGAACCGACGGTGGTGATGGTGCTGGCGGAGGTCAGTTATAGGCGATGGTGGGGTGGTAACCATGCCTGTGGAGGGCACGGTGGCGTTCCTGATGGTGGGGCAATGACGGGGAAGGTGGGGGTCCGGCTGGGGGTGGTGATTGTGAGGTGATCGTGAAGGTGGCAGTGGTGGAGGGGATGGCGATGTCTGTGGCGAGGGGGATGGCCGTGCTGGCGCTGAGCAGGGGACAGTGCTGGTGGTGGTGGTTGATGCTTGTGGCAACAGGGATGGTGGTGGTGCTTCATGGGGTCATATGGGCAGAGGTGGTGGTTGTGACGGCACTGGTGGGGTTTGCATTGGTGGCGCTGATGGCCCTTGTGCTGGTGGTGACATTGGTGTTGCTGGTGGCGGTCAGGATCTCGCCGGCACTGACGATGATGCCTGCAGTGGTAATGGGGGCAGTGGCCGTGCTAGAGTGACGCCAGCAGTGCAGGTGATGACTTGAATTTCTCGATGCACGCTTGTACCCGAGCTAGGGGTTGGACTGGTCTTCTCCTGGCCCTTTCACTCCATTCTGACCAGCACTCATCCTCCTCGTGCAAAAACAGACCCCCCAAAGTCCAAGCTTCCCTTTTGAGAACCAAACCACCCCCCTCCATATACTGCCACCATGATGTCGCATCTCCTGAGCTCCTAATCGTTCGCTGAAGAATTTGGAACCCAGCTCACAGACTTCCCCTGGATCCCAAGCCATCATGTCATCCTGGAGGATTTTAATATCCACTTGGACAGCCTGTCCCATATCTGGCCTGTCAGTTCCTTGACCGTTTCAACTCGAAAGACCTCCTCCCGCGGGGCTCTTCGACACTTCTCTGGATCCCTCATTCAAACAGTCCATACCATGACCACTATCTCCTTTCTGCCGCACCATCTTTTATCATAATCATGTGATTAGATGTCTATTGGTGGTCAAAAATAAATTAAATAAATAAATAAATAAATAATCACCCCAGAAGCTGGCAGCTTCAAACCACAGCAAACATGTATTATTTTATACAGTTTCTGTGGGTCAGGAGCCCGGGAGCTTAGCTGGGTTGTTCTGACCTCCCGTCTCTCCCAAAGTTGCAACCAAGTTGTTGACGGGGCTGGGGGGTCTGCTGCCAAGCTGGCTTACTCACCTGGCTGCAAGCCGATGTTGGCTCATGGGGTTACCTGAGTGTCCTCAGGACATGACAGCTGGCTTCCCCCAGAGTGAGTGACCCGAGCAGAAGATGGAAGCCACCATATCTTTCATGACCTTCCCTCAGGAGTCACACTCTGTTATTTCCAGAATATTCTATGAGTTCTGTGTATGGGCCTATACTGTGTGGGAAGAGACCACACAGGGGCCTGAATACCATGAGGCCATCTTAGATGTTGGCTCCCACAGCTATCTACCTTCCTCTTGTCTGCTCCAGAGCAGCCGAGCTCAGAAATGTCCATCTTCCCTCCCTGCTGTTGCAATAGAGGAATTGTCACTTCCGCCCACGGCCAATTTAGTCCCTGGGCCTTGGACCCAGGCCCCTCTCCTTTCCAAGGACCATTGCAATTATCAGTTATCAATGCAATGGGTTTGCATTACCAACCAGCCCTTGCCCCAGCCCTCCTCCTCCTCCTCTCTGCTGCCACACACTCCTGTTTCATGCAACTGTATTCTTCACAGCAAAGCTGAAGCATCCTCAGGCCTCCATTATTTTTCTGTTGCCCTCCCTGAACCCTGTGGCAGGGACATAGGCATTCAGATACCCCTTTCTATCCTTTACACTGCAGACCCCTTTGCAGGTCTTCATTCCCATGACCTCTCAATATCACGTCCCACACACAGGAGCCAGGACTCCTTGGATGTAGGTCTGGCTCCAGGTCAGGGCAGGAAATATTCAAGATGAGTCTGGGGTGTCTTATCATGCACAATGCAAGGGGAGTGATCAAAGTCTGTGGGGTTGTGAAGATGGGACTCTGGAGCTAACTTGCAGAGGCTCCCACACTGGCCAGAGGTGGGACAATTTGAACATCAAGAAAGTCTGCAATAGACTGAAATACAACAAAGCTGCTAAAAATCCATGTGCATGGAAGGGTAGCTAAAAAACTTTATTGGTCAACATTAAGCGTGCCAGGAACCAACTTATTATTCCAAAAATTTTTCAATAAAGGAAAGAACAGTCATCTATCTTCCATCTCTTCTAGGAACTATTTCTCAGAATAACCAGTTCTCTTTAGGAAAATTCTAGCTAATAAATGAATAGGAAATGATAGAATACCACCACTTTACAACTCTCTAGTAGTGGAATTAGGCATGATCATCACTGGTTACCAAAATTATTAGTGAAAAGCATGTGAGGCGCTTTATAATGGATGGGCCAAGCTGAGAACTCCCGAAGGCAGTCGCTTAACCGACTGAGCCACCCAGGCGCCCCCAAGCTGAGAACTCCCGAAGGCAGTCGCTTAACCGACTGAGCCACCCAGGCGCCCCCAAGCTGAGAACTCCCAAACCATTGGTCAATCATAATCTCACAAAAAGGAAGTGATCAGACATAGTTATCTCCTGGAGTAATAGGTTAGGAAGGACACAACACTATTTATGCAACTTGCCTGAATCTGATCAAGCCTCTAGACCTGTCTCAAGCCTCTAGAACTACAGGAAACACAGGGCTCAGAGCAACATGTTAACACCACAGGGGTGCAATTGGCAAACTCCAAAATAGGGCATTCTATAGTCAAATACCAGTTTCTCCAACAAATGAAGTGAAAGGAAAAACGGGGAAGGGGGATTTGTAAACTTAAGATCTTAAAAGGCATATCAGTCAAACGCAATGTGTGGATCTTGTTTGAAAGCTGTTTTGAACAAATCAAAAGTAACTAGGGAAATTTGAATAATAAGTAGATGTTTGATGATATTAAGATTTTTTGCTTTTTAGGTGTGATAAAGGTATTGTGGTTATGTTTTCTAAGTCTTTATCGTATCTTTATGGATGAAATAATATGATAGCAGGGATTTGCTTCAAAATAGCCCCAGGTTGGAGGAGTGGATGGGGATGTAGATGAAATGAGATTGGCCAGATGCTGGTAATTGCTGAAGTGGAGGGATGGTCGTATGGAAACCCATGACACTGCTCTCTCCCATTCTACGTATGCCTGGCAGCCTTCATAATAAATATTTTAAAGATTTTATTCATTTATTTGAGAGAGAGAGTGTGTGCACGCACACACGAGAGAGAGAGTGGGGGGAGGGGCAGAGGGAGAGAGAGAATCCCAAGCAGACTCCGCGTTGAGGTTGGAGCCCGACGTGGGGCTCGATCTCACAACCCTGACATCACAACCTGAGCAGAAACCAAGAGCCACCCAGGCGCCCCCATAATAAATATTTTAAAGAAAAAAAGAATATTCAGTCTCTTTTCGCCTACTGTGGCAACTGAGGAGGCAGCTGCTCCAGGGGGTGCCGCTACAGATTGGAAGAATCTATCAGCCTGGATCCCTGAGTGACCGTGTGGAGCAGAGCCCCGCCCATGCCTTCTCCTGGCCCTAGTACTCACATGTCCCTCCTACCATCAAGACTGTGCACATGCAGGCCCCCGTGCCTGATGCACTTTTCCCTCCCCCCACCCCATGAGCTCATACCTTTCTGATCTCAGAGCAGCTTTCTCTCACCTTCCTATCTGGATCAGATCCTCCAGACTTGCCCAGCATCCTGTCTGTCTCCTGCGGCACCTCTCTCCATTGTAGTCTTAAATTTCCGTTGTGGCTACTGGGTTAAAACCTCTCTCCCTCACCAGGGATTACAAGTGTAATCCACTTGCAGGTGGGAGTAATCTTTGCTCATCATGGTATCGGCAGAGCCCACCATTCTGCCTGTCACCTAGCAGGCATGCAAATCTTTCTTCGAGAATGTCAATGAAGTAGTGGCGAGTCCAGCGTTGGTCTCTAGGTGCTGGTGATGGCAGTGATGGTGATGGCGGTGGGGGTGGTCCTGTGGTTAGTGGTGACAGTAGTGGCGGTAGACACTCTGGTGAAGGCGGCAGCAGTGTTGGTGGTGGTTGACGGGATGATGGTGGCGATGGCGGTGTTGGTAATGATGGTGCCACTTAGCCAATAGATCCTTGGAGCACTGTCAGAGCTGATTGCTCCAGGGGCAGTAACCCAGAGAGACCACCCCTCGATCCGGGAGCTGCCGGGGCTCCTGGCCTTCCTACAGCTGTGGGGTTTCTTGTTCCTTTGGCCCAGCCTGTACCCCTTCAGTAATGCCTCTCCCCGCTTTTAGTTGCCATTAGCCATGATTGGTTTCTGTCTCTTGTAACCAGTTAACTCTAACTGGAACCGAAGGGGATAGAGAGCAGTGGACTGAGATGAAGCCCATTCCTTCTCATTCTCCTCTGCCCTTTCTCCTCCTCTCTGGCCTCTGGGTATCCTTGGACCTGTCTCCATATATAATCACTCCCCAGGTGATCTCACCCAGGTCTTGACCTTTCTCCTGAACCCCAGATCATGTCTCCAGGCAGTTGCTTACTGGGCATCTCTTACTCGGCTGCCTATCATGCATGTCAAACTGAGTCTGCCCCAAACTGAGCTTTTGATTTCCCTCCACAAATCTGCCCTCCCATGGTGCTCCCCAGCTCAGTGAATGGCAACTCCACTTTGCCACACCGGAGACTTTGGAGTCACCCTTGACCCTTTCTCTCACCCTTACATCCAATCCATCAGCAAAGCGTGTCAGTTCCATCTTTAAATATATTCTACCAATTGTACCACCTCCATTACTATTCCTCTAATGCTGCTCGCTGTCCTCCCTCACCTGGAGAGCAGCAAAGGCTCTTTTCTAGGCTGCTTGCCTCCACTCTGATGCCCCCACAGCCTCCCCCACATGGCAGCCGGAGTCATCTGTTGGAAATGTGTTGGCCCCTCCTCGGCCCTGAACCTTGTGATGGTTTCCCATCTACCCGACAAAGAACACAGCCCTTAGAAGGGCCTATGATTTTTTTGTGTATGATCTAGCTACCTCTTCTACTACTCCTCACTCCATTCTTTGCTTTTAATTTATTTATTTTTAATGTGGAGTGCATTTTACTTAAGATTTCTTTTTTTAATATTTTATTTATTTATTAGAGAGCACACATTCACGCACATGTGCACGCATGAGCCGGGGCGGGGCGGGGGGGGCGGTGGGCAGAGGGAGAGGGAGAAGCAGGCTTCCCGCTGAGCATGGATTCCCAATGCAGGCCTCAATCCCAGGACCTGGGGATCATGACCGGAGCCAAAGGCAGACACTTAACTGACTGAGCCACCCAGGTGCCCCCATTCTTTGCTTTTTAGTGAATGCTGCTGCCTCAGGGCCTTTGCACTTGCTGTGCTCTCTGCAGGGAATGCTCTCCCCAGATCTTCACCTGGCTTGCTTCTTCACCTCCTTCAGGTCAGGCTTATGACGGCTTAGACCAGTGTAGTGGCAGAGAGCACAGAGAGGAAGAATCCACAGGATGAAGAGCCTGAGAAGAAGGAGCTCGGGATGATTCCCAGGTGCGTGGATGGGCCACCAAGTGGCCGGAGGGACCACGCCTTAGAAGGGACACAGAATGGGGATCAGATTTGGGGAGGAAAGTTCCAAGTTCACGCTTGGCACTGAGAGTGAGCGGCACCTGTGGGCCGTCCAGGAAGAGACTACTGGGGTGCTGCCCGACAGATTCATGCTCCGGAGCCCAAGGCAGAAAGGAGAGTGGGGAGACAGCACCTGGGCCAGCAGCGGCTGCCACGGAGAGCCTGAGACTGCCACCCTCGGGCTCACCCTTAGATCGGAGCAGCACCCACACTGCCGTGTCAGCCAGGCTTTCTGGGAGAAGATCCAGCCCATCAGCAGCAAAAGCAGTGGCCAAACAAATCTGAACAGAGACAGTGCCACTGACCTGGCTCAGCAAGAGCCACGGACCCTCTTGCGTGAACAAATCCACAGGCCAGCTTTCCCAGCCAGCAACTGGCAGGTAATCAATAAGCCCGATTAATAATTAACTTTTTAATTACATATCAATTTAAAATAAGTATGGGAAGCAGTCACTTGCAATTAAAGCACTTGCTTTCCTTTCCTAAAAGGGACTCTGTCGAAGGCCCAGGCTCCAGGGCCACGTGGGTGGAGGGCCACACCAATAATGGGGAAGGGACTCCGGCCTGGCCCACTCCTCCCCCTCCCCTAGCCACAGGGACCCTTGGGACACCAGCCCTGTCTCCTTTAGCCATGCAGGGGAAAGCTTTCTCCACTCAGTGGTCACTACTAGGCAGGGCAAGCTGGAGACAAGAGCAGAAACTGTCCCCACCCTCCAGGTGCTGGACAGAAGACATTTAGAGACCTGCAAGTGAAGACAGACTGATCCGTGTGGTCCCAAATGAGGGAGAGACGGGGTCAGGGGACCATGGGCCATAAGAAGGCGGCTCTCCTTGGCCATGATGGGGAAGGGTTGGGAGGATGCTCTGGGGGTGGGAGCCACATGGCTGGAGGTGTGGCGAGGGTTCAAGGCGGCAAAGGGCAGCCAGAGCATCTGAAGAAGATGGCTTGTACATACCCTTGCTGCCACCCCAGAACCCCACGACCCCAGGGGTTTCCTGACCGGCTGCTTGGGTGACCGCAGGCATAACCACGGCGCCTGGGGGCTCAAGTGGCTGGCGGTACCAGGTTCCTGCTTTGGGGTGTGATAGCACAGTGTGGTTGGCGGGCAGGGTGGCCCTGGCCCAGCACTGCCCAACTCCCATGCCTCCCAAGCCATGTGTAGGAGAGGCCCGTTCCACTGGCCAGATCTCACGAAGCCAGGTGCAGGGGACATGGAGTCAGGCAGCTCTGGGGGGGCTGTGAGGGGTTCGGAGATGTCATCTGAGATCACGGTCAACCTTGGTTGGACCCCAGACCCCTCTGAGATGCTAATGGAGGCTATGCCCCAAACTTTTCTTAAAGCCACACTGCCCCTGTGCACGTCCCACAGTCTATTGGCATCCTGGGATGCCCACCCGGGACTAGCCCTGTAATATGATCCTGGGCCTTCACCAAGACCTGTGCCCAGACCATTCACAGGGTTCAGTTGAAGGGATGAATAATTCCTGGGCTTATGGGGCAAGCAGCAAGGCCTTGGGGGTGACGCACTTCGGGGGGGGGGGTTGCTCCCAGCACCAAGGGAGAGGAGAGAGACAGAGAAGCAAGTCCCAGACAGGGGGAGGGACATGAGCCGGCCTCTTACCAACCCCTCTGCCCCCTGTTCTCTCTCCAGGCCCTGTGGTGGGCTGAGTTATAGCCCCCGAAGATGTCCCCGTCCTAATCCCCAGAACCTGCCTGTTACTTTAGGTAGCAAAAGGGGCTTTGCAGATGTGATTAAGTTAAGGGTCTTGAGATGAAGAAATCATCCTGGATTATCCAGGTTGGTCCAGTGTAAACACAACACTCACAGAGAAGCAGGCAGGTCAGAGTCAGAGCAATCGGAGATGTTACAGAAGATGGAAGCTGCATCCTCGGGCTCAGAAATGCAGGCAGCCTCAAGGGGCACAGAGACAGTTTCTCCCCAGAGTCTCCAGAAGGAACACAGCCCTGCCGACACCTTGATTTTAGCCCAGTGAGACCCGCTTTGGAACTCTGGCCCGCAGAACTGTAAGAGAATACATGTGTGCTGTTTTAAGCCCCCAAGTTTGTGGTAAACTGTCACAGCAGCAAGAGGAAACCATTCCAGGCTCCTTCCCTGAGCAATCCTGAAGAAAGGGAAAGCACTGGGTTGCAAATGAAGAGACATCTAGAAGTGAGGAGAGGTATGAGCAGTGCCAGAGGGGACCTGGGAGGGTGGCTTGTGGGGCAGCAGGAAGCAAGCCCGCTGCCCCGACCCTCAGGCCAGCCCCTGGCACACTGAAGGGAGAAAGGGATACGTGAACATTGCCCACATATCCCTGTACCCTGCCATGCCAGTGTGAGGGGAACCGCGTAGTGGGTAGTAAAGCCTCACTTGTCAGATAAGGAAACTGAGGCTCAGAGGGGTAAGGTGACTTGGCCCAGGCTGGACTTCCATCTGTCTGACTCCAGCTCCATCCCTCCTGCCAGAACTTGGTGTGAATCTCACCTGAGGCTGGAGGTCTGAATGCCCGCCCCCCCGCCCCTAAGGGGATATGCCCACTCTAACCACTTGAGTTCTGGCAGTCCTGGTGATGGAAATAGGTAGCCCAGCTGAGATGGGGCTGAGGCCCTGTAGGTCCCTTCTCCAGGGGAGAAGACCCAGCTCAGAGACGGCTGGAGGCTGGTGGTCCAGCCAACCTGGGATCGGGCCACGCCCCTCTTCCTACTGCCTGGAGAGCTTAAGCAACTCCCTCCCCCACGAGGTCTCAGCTTCCCCTTCTGTGAGATGGGGTGAGGCTCCCCACCTGTTGGAGCCTGCTTTGCATGCCATGGAGGGTGGCCACTGTCCACAATATACTGTTTTGTGCACAAAACAAGAGCTATTATGGGGCGCCTGGGTGGCTCAGTAGTTAAACGTCTGCCTTTGGCCCAGGTCATGATCCCAGGGTCCTGGGATCAAGCCCCGTGTCAGGCTCCCTGCTCAGCGGGAAGCCTGCTTCTCCCTCTCCCACTCCCCCTGCTTGTGTTCCCTCTCTCGCTGTGTCTCTCTCTGTCAAATAAATAAAATCTTTTAAAAAATAAAAATTTAAAAATTAAAAAAAAAAGAGCTATTATGACACGTGTAAAATGATGCCCATTTTGGTTAAAAAGGAAAAACAGATACATGCACCATACAGTTTTCCATAATGTTGGCAATGATACTCGGAAAACTGCCACCAGCGAACTCTCTGGGGAGCCAATTGTGGGGTGTGTCTATGGGGGTGTTTTTATTTTATATTCTATATGTTTTTAATTTGTTATAATAAGCACGAGCTGCAAAATAAATTTCAGATTTGTCATACAAACTCGTCCATAGAGAATCGCCGTGTACATAGCAGGTGGTGGACGATGTTGGGGCAGTTCCCAAATACTGTTGCTCACTAACGCCCTGGGGTGGGGGGTCAGCCTCGCCCACAATCACCCCCTGGGGTCAAGAGAGAGGAGGGCAAGTCCAAGCAATAAATAGAAGCCCAGCAGAAGGACAAATCCTGCACGATTCCACTCACGTGCGGTCCCTAGGGTCGCCAAACTCACAGGGACAGAAAGCAGCACGGTGGCTGCCGGGGGGCTAGGGGAGGGGAGTGGGGAGTTCATGTTCAGTGGGGCCAGAGTTTCAGTTTGGAGACGGATGGTGGGGTTGGTTGCACAACAATTTGAGTGTACTTCATGCTGCACAACTGTGCACTTAAAATGGTTAAAATGGTAAATTCTATGTTATGTCTATTTCACAGTTAGAGTGAGCGAGCTAGCTAACAAATAATCACCTCTTGTGGCTAAAAGAGGGAAGTGGGAGATGGTAAGGAGGAGGCTGGAACCAGGGGTCTCGGCAGGTGTTGGTACTTTGTCCTGGGTCTTGAAGAGGAGTTTGGAGACCCCCACCTGCGGGCACAGTGGGAAGTTACAATTTGTCCTGAAGTCGGGAGAGATTTTGATATCTTCCTGTGAGCCACTTTGGGGAGTTTGGACTTTAGATTTCCAGCAACAGACAAGTGGGAGAACAAATTAGGAATGATCGTGGCCTTCAGTGAAAAACAAAGCGCCTTGCTTCTTTCTGAGGGCGGGAGCAGGGGAGTGACAAGGTCAAAGGAGCTGTCCCTGAGGGGCCACCTCTGGCAGGTTGGTGCTGGCAGCCCAAAACCCAGGGAGGGGGCCAGGGCGTGGTCCACCGCAGAAGCTCCCCAGGTCATCGTGGGATGCTTGGGGGCCACCAAGGGCGTCCTGCATGCAGTAGGTGTACAGATCTGAAGTCTGAGCCTGCCTCGGAGGGAGAGGAGGCAGCATTCCTGAGGCCCTTCTGACCTGGGCGCTGGATAGAATGGCACTCGGCTCCGTTGGCCTGATGCAGAGACAGGACCAGACGGTCAGGGAAGGGCCATCACGGGGTCCAACCGGCTGGGGTCTGAGGTGCAACAGGACACTGCTGTCTTAAAGTTGCTGATTCGCCGTGGATTCCCAGAGAGTGGCCAACATCTGCAAAGGCGCACAGCCCCAGGGTGGAATGTGCTAGAGCTTCAGCAGGGCAGGGGCACCTTGAGCATGGAGCTAAGACATGTCCGTCCCTGAGCCAGGGGAAGGTGAGCATAGGCAGTGGAGGTGGCAGAGTGGAGCCCCGATATCTTGTTCCGGCACCTTCCTAGGCCTGGCACACGGGGAGTGATGGATAAATATTTATTGAATAAGTTACAGAGGGAGCTCTCTTTCCAAATTCCTGTCCTGTAAAACAGGTAGGGACATACAGCGAAGTGGATGACTTTTGGAGAACAAAGCATACGGTAGGTGCTCAGCACCTTCCTTCCATCCCCAAGACGAGGCCATTGTTGACTTGGCAAGCTTATGTCCTAAAAGCTAGACTACGGGCTCTGGCAGCTATTTGGTAGAAGGAGCTGCTGTGCCAGTTCTGAGCCGAGCTTGGGACCCTGCCTGGCCAGGGAGGAACTCTGGGGTCTGTGACCCTGTCGCGGCGGAGGGGCAGGCCGGGGAGGTCTGAATGTCCCGCCAAGGCCCTGGCCCAGTGGTGGTGCTGCCGTGGGAGACCATGGCAGGGCTAGGCAGCCTGGTTCAGCAGGGCCCTGGAGCTACAGCCTGGGTACTCGGCCAGGAGGGCTGTGCGCGGGCAAGGACGCCTTGTCACCCGTGTGGCAATCACCAGCCTTGCCCCGAGGCTTTGCTCAGCCATCACTGGACAGCTGCCTCCCGGTGTGTCCTGGTCTCCGTGTCTCTCTGGGCTCAGGCACCCTTGAGCTCTCTCCCCCAGCCTCTTGACACCTCTGCGCCCTTGTGCTTCTATGTCCCTGTATCTCTTGGGTCTGTGGGTCTTTCCTTCCTTCTGCGCCTCATCCTGCTCCCCCATCGTCCTGCCCATCCCCACCCCACCCACTGCAGTCCCCTCCAGCCCACTGTGTTGCCCTTATCTGGGTCCAGCCCCTGCACAATTGCTGGGAGCCCATCCCCATGACAACGGGGCAGATGGCGGCTGCGATTAGCCTCTCTCCCTCCCGCCAAGGCTCAATCCGTCTTTGAAATTAAATCAGCTGCGATAACATCGACTGGCCAGAGGGAGGGAGGGCGGGCAGAGGCTGCCTGGGCCCCACCCACCCTGCCCCAGGCCCTGGGTGCAGGGGGAGAGGATGAGGAGGGCAGAACCAGCTTCCAGTGTGGCTGTGTGACCTTGACCAAGTCTCTAACCCTCTGAGCCTCAGTTTCCCCATCTGTAAAATGGGGGCAAATAGCCGTACCTCTTTCTTGCTGTTGGTGCAAGTCCATCGGGGAAATGTGCAGACAAAGCAGGGACTCGGTAGGGTTGAGAACATTGTCCCCGCCCCCAGTCCATGCAGAAACCAGACTCTGGGGGAAACACCCCTATGGGGGGTGATGCTGTCCGGCCAGGCCTGAGGCTACTCCTACAGAGAGGTTGCAGACCTGGCTCCCCACCTGCTCTGTGAACCAGGGAGCATCCCTCCCCAGGGCTTCGGTGCCCTGACTTGTAAAATGCTCCAGTGTCACTGGATCCTAGCACCAGAAGGACATGCTGGGTTGCCAGTTTGTCCAGCCAGCGATGGGGAACCTACTCCTTCCCCATAGGATTTGGGTCCCTTCAGACAGCGAGGGGCCCAGAAGGGATGTGGGGACCCTGGAGTGAAGGGTGGAGGAGGGGAAGCCTGCCTAAGTCTGAGGTCTACCTGCAAAAGTGGCATTTGAGAAGAGACGGGGGTGGGCAGGCTGTTGGTAGGAGTTAGCTGGGTGGGGCTGAGCGGGGAGGGGTGTTTCCGGCATGGGGTCAGTATGTGCAAGAGTCCTGAGGCAGGACTGCAGCACAGAGAGTGAGGGGGACATGGGGAGATGCACAAAGACCTGAAGGCAGGTGTGGAGAGAGTGACACGTGGAACTCTGGGAGGAGGGTTCCAGGCAGAGGGCACAGCCAGTGCAAAGGTCCTGAGACAGGAGCATGACAGGTATGTGTGCAGGATGGTAAGGAGGTGGGTGAGGCTGGAGCAATGGGAAAGCCAGGGATGTCCTGGGGGCCAGATGACGCAAGGCCTTGTAGCTGCCATGAGGACTTTAACTTTTACTTTGAGTATCTCCTCAACTGTTTTTCACGAGATCCTTCTGGTTGCTGGGGTAAGAACAGGATGAAGGAAGGGACGGGAGGAGGCAGGGAGACCAAGGAGGAGGCTGGTGCAATGCCCAGGGAAGTGATGGGGGGATCCAGGAGGCAGCAATGGGGGTAAGGAGCTACATTCTAAAGGTGGGCCCTTCACCACTTAGGGGCCCCTTTGAGGCTGGGCCAGGAGAGGGCCCTCCATGTAAACCCCCCCCACTTGGGGCACTGTTGCATGAGAAGTGGAATGGAGCTGACCCAGCCAGCTGGTCCAAGCCAGGGTGTGCATCCTGGCTTGTGGGGGCTCTGTGGGCCCTCCCTGGGCTTCTCACCACTGCAGTCTCTGCACCTGGCACAAAGCCAGGCCCAGAAGGCGAGGTTCCCTCAGCCAGACTGTCCTGCTCCCACGGAGCTTGGTGAGGCCTCCCCAGGGAGGTGACTTGGAGCAAGGCTTCCAAGGAGGCATTTAACAGGCCCAAAGGAGATGAGACGGGAGGCTCAGGTGCAGGGACAGAAAGCACAAAACATGGACCTGGGCAGTCAGTGCCCGCGGGGTGGGTGACATGTGCAGCTGGAAAGGCCGCAGGGGCCTCGAATGCCCGTTTAGGGAATTGGACTTGATCTTGGGTGTACATCCCTAGTTGCACCTCAGCCTGTCCGGGCTTCGGCTTCTCAGTGTGGCAAATGCAGCTAAGGGCTGCGACAGGGCTCCGCCAAGCGGTCCAGGACCCGGCACGTGCCTCGCCAGGCACAGCAGCTGCCATGCTCGGCAGCCCCGGGAGGAGTTAGGGAAGGCAATGCCGTGATCTATCACAGGTCTGGGCTAGAGAGGGGAAGTACTGGTTTCATGTGCCAGGCTTGGTGAAAGGAAGGGAGTGCAGACGGTGCCTTGGCCCAGGGATCCTGAGGGCGTTTAGACACCAGGGTCTTGCAAGCACCCAGATCTCTGCCTTGCACCCAGCTCCAGGACCACGCGACCGCCTAGGCTGCTGGGCTGTAATTGGATTTGCCCAGCAGCTGTCGGAGCTAAGCGGGCCCACTTGATGCAGCCGCGGTTGGCCAGTAATTGGTGAAATTAGCAGGTCGGCAGGGGCACAGGTCAGGTGGTTAATGCTGTAGCGGGGGCTTTGATGAAGTTAGTCCCGTTGCAGGGCTGGGAGCTGGGGTGCAGCCTTCTGTGCGTCATGGGGCTCTCCTGTTCCTCTGGTAACGTGGTTAGGAGACCTCCAGCTGCTGGCCTGTCCCAGGGGCTCCTAGAGGCGGGACTCAAGAAACCCGAGGCTAAGCTGAGCCTGGAGGTGTGGCCAACAGCCAGGTCACCTACTGTGTCCTCTTGGCCAGGGCACTTGCAGCACCCGAGGACCTTTGCAACCCCTAGAGATCTTGGGGTGATGCCCCTTGACTTCCTAGAAGATGCCTTCAACAGTTTCCCCTTGGAGAAAAGCATCCAGGCCACCTCCAGGCTTCCAGCACTGCCTCCCCACCGCCACGATGGGTGTCCCTCGGCCTAGCTGTGCATCTGGAAATGGGGATGAATTCCTCCCAGGTCTATCTTTGACCAGGTCCCACCCTCCCCTCAAGGTTTATGGCCTCCCAGCAGCTTCTCCTCTCATGATCTCCAGAGGCTATCCTCTGAGCAGGCCCCTTGGTTCTTGCTGTTCCCTGGATCAGTGTGCTCCCACCTTCTTTCATTTCACATCGTTTATTGGACACCTATTACTTTCCAGGCTAGGAGTTGAGATGCATAGGTGAGCAAAATCTGCTCAGGTCCCAGCCAGATCGGCACTCACAGCACCTTTCCTGGCCACGCCCACACTCCCCTCTTCCCAGCCTGGGAACCAGACACCCTGTCATTAATCAGCCTTGAACCCTGGCACCTGGAATCACCTCCACTTCTGGCTCCACTCCAGCCCCCAAGGAACAAGGAATTGCCAGCATGCCAATCCTTCAGAGACGCACATACGTGCACACACAGGCACACATGCACACACGTGCATGCACACACATACACACGCAGGCACACTGACCTTGGTTGCTGCAATTATTATGGTTATTGTTACCCTTATTATTATTTGAAAGGTAAATCCTTTGGAGTCAAAATACCCTGGATGAAATTCTGGCTCAGCCACTTGCCAGTTATGTGACTCACATCTCTGTGCCTCAGTTTCCTCTTATGTGACATGGGTCAGTGACCAGTCTGGGACAGTGTGAGCATTAAATGGGACTGTGTGTATCTGCCTTCACCTCTTTCTCATCAGAGCAGGGTCTTTGCGTTTGCTGTTCCCTCGGCCCAGAAATGCTTTTCCCCCCAGATAACTACATGGTCCGTGATCTCACTTTCATTCCCATTTCCTCCTCAGGAAGGCCTCCCAGAAGCACCCGACAAAACACTACTGTGCCCATGCCCTTGACCCCATGCTTCATCTATGAGCTTACCTGCCAGTGTTTCCTCTCTAGCATTCATTACAACTCAGGACAATGTTCTCTGGCTTTCCAGTAGCACATCTGCCCCATCAGGGCAGGGATCTGTTTCGCCCATTGCTACATCCCCAAAACCTAGAACTGTGCCTGGCATATAGTAAGTGCTCAATACATATTTCTTGATTTGCATTGAATTAAAAGTGCATGACCCATCTGTAACTTGGGATTGTTTCAAAATAAAAATATACTTAAACAATATTTTTAAAAGATTGGCACCCCGTCTGCCCACAGGTAATCAAGACTCAGCACTGTCACCCCTCCCATGACGGGAAAGCTCACTCCCCTTAAGGGAGTCTGCCTTGCTCTGACTTAGAGAAAGCTCCAGTTCCATAAGGCCGGGACCTGCTTCCTGTGACACCCTGCCCTTCCGTTGGCTCCTAGGCCTGATCCCTGGGCCTCAGACCCATCTGTTCTCCTGGCCTGGAGGAGTCTTGCAGAGACTTGGGGACAGCAACTGGAATCCACATGGCTGCCTTTCTCCAAGGTGAGTCTTCCCAGCTTCTCCTAGGATGAGGTCTCCAACCTTCTCCCCACCCTAGCCACCCCCTCTGGACCCACTCCAGGCTGCTCCTGTCCTCCTGGGGTAGGGCCTGGAGCTGAGCACAAAGTGGGATCAGAATTCTGAACAGAAGAGCTATCCATTCCCTGAGGGCACATGCAACTTCCTAGGCATTTCCTCATTAACACCTTTGGTCATACAAACTTGTGGTCCACTAAGATCTCTAGCTCCATGTCCACACAGGGCTGACATAGCCAGGTCTCCCCAGCTTGACTTCCTTCTTCTCTTTAGAGCATAATTATGATATTCACTCCAGTCTCAAGGGTTGGGTCATCTTATTTCTGATGTGGGCAACAGTTCTGCATCTGCTCCTTTCCCAGCTGAGTGTGTCTGAGAATGTGAGGTCTGTGCCTTTTCTGGCTCCTTCAAAGCCTTAGTGCCGTATTGAGGACATAATGCCGAGGACAGGGCCCTGTGGCCCAGCTGTAGAGACCTCGCTCAGGCTCCTAGACAAACGCATCCGTGCATGCCCACACAAACACCTCAATACAACAAATATTTATTGAGTATCTCCTATATCCATGCCTTGGGCTAGGGGCTGGAGATGAGCAAACAACAGCATCAGAGCTCCTGTTTTTGTTGAGCTTATGGTCTACTGGGGCAGCAGACTGAAATCAAGCCATCCTCCACTTCTCTATGCTCCACAGATACGGTCAAAAACATGCGCACAGCGTCCGCACACGTGACTCTCAGGCTACACAGCCCCCCACCCAGGTAGGGTGACTTCGGGGTCATTTGGGAAATCACACAACACGGTCCCAGTCCTCAGAACACCTGCCAGGGGACCTTGTATGTGTCCATGGTCTTGTCGGCCTATAGCTGGCCTCACTTTCTCTCCTATTTGTCCCTCTGTCCACAGTCCATAGAACTGCTCAAAAGAGGCCCACCACCACTTTGGCTGGTGGTGCCCGCCACAAGAGCAGCGCATTGATAGCCTGCCCTGACTTCCAGCCTGGGGGCCCAGCCATGAGCACTACAGAGGCAAGCAGAAGGCTTCACCCCAAACTGCATTTCTGAGTCCTGAACAGGACCCACGATCTCCCATCTCCTGCTCCAGCACCCACTTCCTCCCAGACAGTCAGTCTTGCTCTGGCCTGCCTGGGATCAGCACACATCCCCCAACACCCCAACACACGCACACACACTCACACACACACACACACATCCCCCAACACCCCAACACATGCGCACACACTCACACACACACACCTAGAAACATTCATTCTTCTAACTGACACCTGCTTGAACTTCTTGCCCCTTAGTGCCAGGCATTGCTCTAGACTCTGGGGATACAGTGAGCGATGAGACAAGCACAGGCCCTGTTCCCTTGGACCTCCAGTGGAGTCACGGAGGCACCCACCTCTCAGTAGTCACAGACAACCCATAAGGGCCAGGGTGAAACAGGTGCGGGGCCTTTAGAGTGGGGTGGGTGGAGAACTAATTCAGAATAGTGGTGTTGGGGAAGGCCTCCTTGAAGAAGTGATGCTTGAGCAAAGGCCTCAAGATGAGTGGGCAAATACCAGGGAGAACAGCACGTGCAAAGGCCCTGAGGTTGTAAGGCATTTGGGCCGGTATGTCTAGAGCTCAGAGAGTGAGGGTTGCAGGAAGGTGTGCAGGGGCCAAGCCACCACGGCCTTCTGGTGAGGACAAGGCCTGAGGTCTTTATGCTTAGAGCAGAGGGAGCCACACAGGTTTAACAGCAAGGCAGGTGACGTGATGTAACTTGGGTTTGGCAAGTTGGCTGTGAGATGAATCACTGAGGGGGCAGGGGGCTGAGACATGGAGATGGATGATGATGCCGCTCTCCCATCAGAGAGCAAGCACAGAGGCACAGGGCTGGGTGCAGATGGACAGACGCCAGCCCTGATGACACAGACAAGAGAGATCACAAACCGCCCGCAGAACCACCCTTGCATCTCTCACTAACGCAGCCCGGGCATGGAGGTGGCACCCTCGGGCCTGAGCGCACACGGTCCTGCGCATGGGGGCTGGGGCCCCAGCGGCCCAGCAGGTAGGTGCCCGCGCCCCACACATCCGGCCAGCTGTTTCCATGAACTCACTTGGCACATTTATTAACCATCAGCCACGCTGGCGGCCTGTGCGGCGGGCGGCGGGCGAGCGGCCCCGGGCGGCCGGGCGCTCACTTGTTGTCCACCCGCTTGAGCTGCTCCTTGCCGTTGATGGTCACCGACTTGAGCTGCCCGTCCTCCTCCACCTCCACGCGCTCCTGCCCGTTCTCCACGATGCGCTTGGTGGTGACCTTGTGTCCGTTGACCATCTCGGTGGACGACATCACCGACTTGAAGCCTGAGCTGCCGGCGCCCGAGCCGCCGAAGGAGGTGGACGAGAAGGTGGTGCGGCTGGTGCTGCCGCCGCCGGCCCGGCCCAGGGTGTCGAAGGACGAGAAGGCTTCCATGAAGGCCGGGAACTCGCCGAAGCCGGCCGAGAAGGCCCCCCTCAGGCCGTGGCCCTGGCCAGCGCGGTCACTGTTGAAAGGGGCGTCCCAGAAGTCAAACGAGAAGGGGTCCAGGCCGCCGAAAAACTCACGGAAAATGTCCTCGGGGTTCCGGAAGGTGTAGCCCGAGTCGAAGGGGCTGCTGTAGGGGGTGCTGGCCCCGCCACCCGCCCGCCAGCCGTCGCAGCCCGCGCGGTCGTACATGGAGCGCTTCTTGGAGTCGGACAGGACCTCGTAAGCCTCGGACACCTGCTTGAACTTCTTCTCGGCCTCCTCCTTGTTGTCGGGGTTCTTGTCGGGGTGCCAGCGCAAGGCCAGCTTGCGGTAGGCCTTCTTGATGTCCTCCGGGGAGGCGCTCGACTGCACCCCCAGCACTTCGTAGTAGTTGGCCATGCCGAGGAGAGGGAGGGGGCGGAGGCGGGGGCGAAGGTGAGGTGGGCACTGGGCCCCGGGGGCTGGGATGGACTCGGAGGAGGCAGCAGTTGGTGTGGGTCCCTCAGCGAGGGCCTTGCTGGAATCTGCTGGCTCCGGGCGCGGCTCTGCCCGGCAACTTTACCTTTTCATAGTACCAGCTCTCAGGGACAAGTGGGCGCCTTCCACTGAGAGGGGTGGGGGGAGGGGGACACTGCCACAGTGGGGCCAGGCCAGGGACAGACCCCCCTGCAGAGCGGAGGCTGGGCCCTTTGTGACATCAGCCCTGGGCGGGGCAAATGCCACCCCCAGCTCCCCACCAGCACCCCCGGGGCACACTGGCCTGCCCCTGCCCATGAGGTCGGCACCTTGGCGGGCTGAGAATTTGGAGCTTGGTCATGCTGGGCCTGAAGGCTGAGCTCCCCAGAGCCAAGGAGCAGAGAAAGGATCAGCCGCAGGATCGGGCCTAGGTGGGCAATGCAGCCTGGTGACGGTGGTCCGGGGAGGGGAGGGCAGGCTTCCGGGGACATGTCCACTTAACCTGCTGGCTGGGTTGTTGGGATGGAGTGAGGGGACCCCAAGTGGGAAATCAGACAAGGAGGTGAGAGCAGGAGTTCATTCTTCTTGTGCCCCTTTATCAGGTCAGATCCTCAGAGGTAAGCCCCACAAAGGCAGACGTGTTCGTCAGTGTCTAAGACCATGCCTGGAAATCAGTAAACATTTGTTGAACGAACGAGGCTCAGACACATGTAGGAAGTACTGAAGGTCACACAGCATGTCCGTGAGAGAGAGAGAGATGCAAACCCAGAGCTGTCTGAGGACAGCAAATGAAAAGAAGCATTCCACTCCATTCTGGTAAGAAAAATCCAGATAAGTGTGACTAGTGAATGTAGGGGAGTGAATGGTGGCCCCCCAAAAGCTATGTCCCTGTCCTAATTGCTGGAACCTGCAAATATGATCTCATTTGGAAAAAGGGTCTTTGTAGATGTAATTAAATTAGGGATGTTGAGATGAGAACATCCTGGATTATGTAGGTGGGTCCCCAATGCAATGATAAGTGTCCTTACGGAGCCACACAGAAGAAGACGGGGATGGCAATGCAGCGCGGGGAGAGCCCACAGTCACCAGAAGCTGGAAGGGGGGAGTGCAGCCCTGCCGACACCTTGATCCTGCACTTCTGACCTCCAGAACTGTGGGAGGTTACATTTCTGTTGTTCTAAGTCACCCAGTTTGTGCTAATTTGCCGTGGCAGCCCTGGAAAGCTAGTAAGGTGAGTGAATTAGGAACCAAATGTTCCTAGGCATTTACATTTCTTTAATTCTTGCTCCAATGTTAGATCATATTTAGAAATAGCAATTAACAATATTGATTGACATCGATTTCCCCCTTCCCCTCACCCCCCTCCAGTTAAGATGGAACACATGCTAAACTACCTAGTAACTGCAGCAATGAGGAGCAGAACTATTGGGATCACTATGTCACATAAGAGGGCATTCCTCTTCCTTCTCTCCCCCCAGTTTCTTCCCCCCCTCCCTTCCTTCTCTTCTTTCTATGGTCCTCACCCCGCTCTGTATTCTCTCTCTCTCTCTTCCTTCCGTACTCATCAGGACCCTAGCAGGGGACAGCAGCTTCTAGCCAGTCCCCAATGCCGAGAGGAATGAAAGCAGAACCTGGAGACCCTTTGCAAGCCTGACTTAGAGTGACAGACGTGGTCACTCCCGCCCGCCTTACCAGGAGCAGGACCTATCCTCTGTGCCCCCTGTCCTCCACCCCATGGGCTAACACCTAACACATATCGCTTGGTAGAGGAAATGAACAGCGGGGAGTAAGTTCACTGGGTATGTAGCTACAGATGCAAATGTTTCTGTGTTTTTGTAACTATATTTCTGTCACTGTAGTTAGAGACTGTTCTCGACAGGCTTGTCCACTGGAGCTGGGGAAAGCTGCCTCCCCACGCAATTCTCCACAATGATTGTGGGGATGGTGTGGT